>NW_021941077.1:34008-41489 GCF_000721785.1 Aureobasidium pullulans EXF-150
CGAACGATATTCGATAACCTAGTCGAAGGACTCTATAAATACGGCCTATCTAGCCTATCGCTTATTTAGCGTAGTTACCTTTCTCTAACCTTAGAGGTTCGCGTGATCGGTAAGCACCTATATCTAATGCGGCGCTCCCTCGTAGTAGTGTCGCTACTACTTAAAAGCCTCGACGATAGCTATTAATTCTTGGTCGTGCGTCTCGTACCGAGTTTCCGTATTAGTAAGCTTACGAGACTAGTACGCGATTAGGTGCTACCTCGTTACGCCGTCTGTCTCTAGCTTCTATAAGAGGATTCCTGCTATAGCGAAGGCCGACGCGTTAGTCTTAATCCTAAGCGGCGCCTTCGGGTCGTAGTAAGCTAAGATTAGAGCTATTATAAACGCTTCTTTTAGCGTACGGAACGCTTACGCTACGTCTACGTTCATCTCGAAGCTTCCCCCCTTCTTGCCGTTCTAGCTACCCTTAAGCATGCTTGTTAACGGGTGCGCTATCTTAGAATAGTGTTTAATAAACCGGCGGTAGAAGTTAGCAAAGCCTAAGAAGACCTAAACGTCGTAGAACGACTTCGGTTCTTCCTAGTCTCGGATTGTCTCGACCCTCGACTCGTCTATGCTAACACCTTTAGTGCTAACGATATAGCCTAGGAACTCTACTCTGTTAGTGAAGAATTCACACTTCTTCGGATTAGCGAAGAGGGCATGCTTCTATAGGCGCTCGTATACGAGCCGTAGGTAGTGCTTATACTCTTCCCTTAACTTACTAAAGATGAGGATGTCGTCTAAGTACACTACGTAATAGGTATCTATAAGGCCTAACAGCGCTTTATTAATGTACGCTTAGAACGTTGCCGGTGCATTAGTAAGGCCGAATAGCATTATAAGATACTCGAAGTGGCCGTATCTCGTCCGGAACGCCGTTTTCTACTTATCCCCCTTCTTAATAGGGATACGATAGTACGCATCCTTTAAGTCTATCTTTAAGAATACTCGGGCGCCCGCTAGGCGGTCTAGTNTCTCGCTAATTAGCGGTAAAGGACATCTATTCTTAACCGTAGCGTCGTTTAGGCCCTAGTAGTCTACGTATAGGCGTAGAGTACCGTCCTTCTTCGGAACGAAAAGGATCGGTACACCTACGGGGCTCTCGCTTCTTCGGATCTATCCTTTTTCGAGGGCATTATCTAAATACACGCGAAGCGTATCTAACTCGGTGTAAGAGAGGTTATATAGCGGTCGGAAGGGTAGCTACTTTCCCTCTTCTAGGTTAATCGCATGCTCTACGCCGACGGGGAACGGTTAGTTTACCGCGTCCTTATAATTAAATATAGAAGCGAAGTCGGATAGCTCTAGAGGGATCTACCCCTCGCTGTCCGCCTACGGTGCGCTTACGTACGTAATAGCGAAGACTACTAGTTCCTTTCGAAGGAACTTCTCGAACTTCTTAATCGAGTCTACCTTAATAGTGTCCTTTATAACTCCGTAGCGCCACTTGTCGCCTCCTTCCTAGGTCTCTAACCCTTATTTCTTAATCTAAGGTTTGCCGAGGATAACCGGAGGTCCTTATATAGCGAGAGCGTAGAACATACCGGATATAGTTCGTACTATACCGGTAGAGTCNAGGCTCGCGAAGAGCTTAGTATGTTTAAGGATCCGATTAAGCAGATAGTAGCCCCCTTGCTAGCGGCCTATTTAGAAGACTTAATAGACCTCCTTTCCGACGAAGAAGGTAAGTAGACTAGGTTTTAAATGTAGTAAAGGCTAACTATAATAGGTAAGATGCCGCGTCGCTAGCTACTAGCCCTCTATAGAGCAGCTACTAAACCTATAAATATCGACCCTTGTCTTTTAAGCCCGTCGAGGTCTACCTAGGTCTATTCTAGCGGTAAGACTACTAATATATAGGTCGCCTCTTTAGCCGCTTTAGCTTCTTCTCCTAAGGCTATCACTTAGTCAGTTATACCGAAGCTATTGCTATAAGCCGGTAAACTACCATTATATAAGGAAATAGAGGATATAACCCCCTAGCCTATAGGAACGACGGTTCTACCTACTATATAGGACCCTATACCGTGCTATAACAAGATTAAACTATTAGCCTAGAAGCGGTATTAGACGGCAGTAGTAAATAAGGTTACTCTAAAGATTAGACCTAAGAGAGGCAATCTTATATAGTAGTTTAATTTATGTAGGGGAAAGAACATAATAGCACTTAAGCCCCTACGCGGACTAGAAGGGAGGCCTATATAAGATAGGGTGCTAATAGAGAGTACATAGGATAAGATTGTAGAGGGATTTAGAAGCGATAATAATACTTAGTTAAAGGTATAGCTAGTAAATCCCTCGGAGGAGTAGGAAGTAGAAAGTAAAGTAATGCTAATAGGACAAATGTCCGACTCTTCGCTAAACCTAACTACGACGGTCCTTATACGGTTAGCTACTATAATAGTGATCCTAAGCGCCGCGCTACTAGAGGAGTCTAGGTATATTAGTAGTCGCACTACGAGCGATACTAGTAAAATGGCTACTAGTCGTGCTACTAGCATATAGTATAGTAAGAACGAAGATAGTAGAATAAACAAACTCGCTATTAATCTCGCGGCTAGCGCTTATACGAACTTTACTAGTAGTGCTACTAGTACCGTTACTAGCGACTCTTATAGTAGGCACGTAAAGGTCGCTAGTATAGGTATTTATGCCTCGAGCGTATAGCGAGCATAAGTATCTTAAGATTAGATTATCGCTACCTGTGCTATATAGTAGCGTCGTTAATACGTTATTATAGTTGCTATAGGGTGCTATGCCGCTATATAGCACTATAGCAAGATTTAGGACTTTACGACGAATAGTACTAAGTTCGCTAGTATAATAGGTAGCCTCTTAGCGAGCGTAGTAAACATTCTAGTCTTATCTAAGTAGAAGAGGCTCTAAAAGGTAGAGGCATTATTAGCATTATTTTGCTAGATATCGTCGTCGCTAAAGGGACTAGATTTGTCTTTAAACTAACTAAACATACTATAGAACTTGCTAAGATTAGCGACTACGATATGCTTCTTAATAAACCGGCGCGTAATAGCCCTCTCCTCGCGCGAGAAGGTATTATATGCTTAATAGGTAATAGAACTAAGCGTAAAAGCTGCCTAGTAGATGTTAGTTATTTAGAGTTTAAACCGCCTATTAAAGGCCGCTAAGACCTCTTCGAGGTAAGGTAAGTACTCGATCCTCTCTAAATCCTTACGCATATTACGCTAGCGAGGAATAACTATGCCGACGGTAGATCTATTAGCTTCTAACTAGATCTAAGAGTTATGCATTAGTTTAAGAAGGTCGTAAAGATAGCTAACTCGGCGCTACTAATAGGGGTCCTTAAGCAGCTTTAAGACCTTCTACGTAGTCGATTCCTTAAATTCGCCGGTTCTTAGGTCCTTCTTCCTTATAGTTAGCTAGAGTTCCTTCCTATCGACAATGCTAGAGGACCTTAATAAGTCTATGTTATTAAGAAGTAAGTGCAGTCCTATGAACTAAGTCTCCTATTACGTTATTACTAATAAGGCTAGCGCTCTTAACCCTTCCGCGGACTCCTCGCTAGCTACTAACTCGATAAGATTAGCCTATAACTTAGGTAAGTTCCTAATAAAACCGTTTAATACCTACACCTCTCTAGTAGTAATGCCGTAGTAGGGAATGACAAGGACGTCCTTAATAAGCAACTAATGACTATAGGAATTATAGAGCACTAAAAACACATGTTTTATGTCGGGGTCATTACAAATTAGGTTATAGAGATTCCTTGTTAAAGGACAGGTATTAGTATAGTAGCTATTCTACCCTTTAAGCCTATTAGGTATTAGGATCCTAACCTTCTCCTTTAACAATGCCTTAAGTTTAGGTCTAGTATAGTCTATAGCCCGCATATCCTATGTTTCGAGGTAGATTAACTGCCTGTCCTAGGTATTTAGTAAGAAATTGACTGTCCTAGCCCTATTAACTAACGTAGATTTATCGCTAATAGTGTTAAGATAGGGCTACTAATCCTTAATCTTAGGTTTCTTAGTCATTATTCTTACCTGCACCTTCTCTATAACCTAGTTATAGCAAGTTTTAAGAAGATCGGTAGCTAGTCGTTTACGCGAAGGAGATAAGTATCTAGGTCTAATAACCTTAAGAAATTCCTTAAAGTGCTTACTCTTAGATAGGGCGCGAAACGAGAGACTAGCTTTATATATTATATAGGCGTACGCTTTATTAGCATTAGCCTTATTAAACCCGACATTAGTAGAGGGGTCCTTATCGTAGAGGCCTTTAAGAAGGTTAGGGTAGTTATTATAGATCTTCGAAATAGCAAGAATAGTAGCTCTATCGCTATTACCCTTCTACTTTAAAACATCTAGCATATAGAGCTTAAATTGTTAATACTTAAGTAGATACGAAACCTTCCTATCTATGCGGCTCTTCGTAACCCTTCCTTCTTCTTTATTATAATACTACGAGTAGAGAACTATAGTAGTCTTACCCTCTATAACGACATCGTCGAACTAAAGCGACGTAAACTTTAGACCTAGCGGCATAGCGGCGACTTTGACTTAAGCTCTATAGTACCTTCTCGAGGGCTAGAGACACTTAATAACGACTACGATACGCTATCTATATTAGCTAAGAACCTCCGAGGAGCTACCGATCGATTATAACTACGACGTGTCGTTATCCCTTACCGTTTATTGCTACTAGTAACTACTACTAGTAGTAGACCTATTATAAACGTCGTAGACGATAACCCTAACTACTACCGACTAGTCACTAATGTCTAGATAATTAACCCTTATTAACTATAAGTCTAAATTTTAAACTTTTATAATAAAGGGTAAGTAGGTAAAGGGTAAGTAGGGTAAGGGTAATATCTAATAAAACTATAGAGCAATAGTCTAAGTATAATCCGATAGAAGTATGACCTAACTTTACGTATGCCATTTTCCTATAATATAATACTAGACATAACACCGACAGTGTTAAGCTATGCTCTTTACACCGAACTGCGCTTCTATAGTAACACAATTCGCTTAAACTCTTATTAGAGAGTAAGGAACTTCTCGTAGGCCTAGATAACATATAGTAGGTGTATACGGATAGTCGGCGAGGCTTATAGATAGGTATCTTCCTCGTGCGCTAAAGGAGGATACATCGAAGCAAGAAGATCTACATTAAAAACATTCTAATATGCTTCTATGTTAGTCTAGTGTCCCTAGATAGGAGTATAGTTGTTATCGTTCGGAACGAGCAGCATAACGGTGAATGTTAGATTAGGATAACTGCTTCTTAACGTATACTATAGGAGAGGGTCGGGGCTATAGTTATCGATGTTAGTAGTAGCAATCGCTACGCGAGGACTTACATCGCTTCTACTTTTAATCGAGACTTAGAGCTTACGTAGTTGTTCTCGGATAGCTACGCTAGTCTTACCCTTTCTGCTCATAAAAGAGGAAGTCTCTTCTAAGTTTAAGGTAGAATAAATTGTCTATTTAACATTAGTGTTTATAGTAGTTTGTCCTATCGAATCTATAGTACTCTCTTCGAAAGTAGTATCTATATTAGAGAATGTTAAGGCCTATTAATCCTTAACTTTATGCGCAAGGTAGAGGTTAGCCTTCGTAGTTTTCGAATATAGTTATATTACGACTAATCGACTATAAGTTTAGTCCGTAGCATGCTTTATCGAATGTGCTCGCTACGCCGGTAATGTCCGCCTAGATAGTACGTTATATATATAGTCTAGCTCGAGGGATCGGATCCTAGATGCTATAGATATCTATAGTTTGTTCTGTCCTTAGCTAGTCCTACGAGTCTTTACGCGGTATAACGAAAAGCATAGAGAAATTTTAATCATTTTCTCGAGTAGCTCTATACTCCCGCTTTAGGAGACATTAAAGATTAGATCCTATACGGACTAGGGGAGAGACGGGAGAACGGTTTATATAGCCACAAAACTCGGAAAGTCTTTAATGCAGTTCTATACTATATACTCTACGTTAATAGAAGAACTAGCGGAAGGGATGCGTTATAATCTTAGGAACTCCTAAAGAAAGGCACCCTTAAGTAAAGGGGTGCCGCCTTCTATGTCTTTTAGGGGCTTACTTATCGCTACGACCTTAGGTCTAATAGAGTAGCGCGGTCTAGCGGTACTTATATATATTACGCGTATCTTGCTATCCGCGATTAAGAAGCCGTAGGTCCGAGGATTTACCCTATTATACTTATATCGAGGGGAGTACGACGTATATATATCGATTATAAAGGGAGGATAACTAAGGATAGCCTAGGCGAGAATGTAAGCGTATGCAAACTAGAATGCCTTAGTATATAATACCTCCTCTTGTCTCTCCGATTTAATGTAGTAGACTAATTGCGTAACTATAAATGTACTAGATTCGTATAGGTCATCTCGATGTACCGTAGCTAGTAGGTATATAACCTTTATGTTAGCAAATGCTATTAGATCCTATTTAGAACTAGGTCGTAGTGCTATTAAGATTGTAAATAGTAGGAGAGTAGTGTCGAGTATAGTTTTTAATCGATCTATAATATCGCTACTCGCTATAGTACCTCTCGCGGTGATTATACCGTTCTAGAATATATAGACGACAAAAAAGTATCTATTAAAGACATAATACGTAAAGGTCACTCTCTAGGTACTACGCGGCATTTTTCGAGATAGGAATAATGCATCGTATAGGAGCTTATCTATACTTACGAACGTGTCGATAGTATAGCTTAACTTAGCCGTATAGTACTTAACTATCTAGGGGATAGGTGTTTCGATCGTAGCCTTTACGATCTAACTGTCGAAAAGTCCTATCGGCAAGTAATAGATAGATCGATTATAACTCGCAACATAGGTGACAGTAGTAATTATGTCGATTAACGATTCTGTATAGACTCCTAGACTAATTAAAGACACGATATCTTTGTTATCTACCTAAGTATAGGACGGCAGCGAATGGGTCGAGAATTTTGCATTATATATATGTTAAACAAGCCTAAGCAATATGCTATTAAGGCCTTCTATGCTAGCTTAACGCCACTACGTAGAATATAATAGGATAATATAGCCCTATACGCTGCTATATCCTAGTACGTCCGACGACGATACGGGTATAAATAGATATCCTCGTAGGTTAGCTTATTCGATCGCTAAAGCTATTACTTTATCGTAGTATATTTCATCGACCGGTTTAGACGATGTTAATAGATGTAATGTACGTTAGGGTCGATCGTCGACGATAAGAGTACGTACTGCTCCCTCATCGGTATTAATTAGCGAAATAAGACTATAATCTGCTAACTTTATAGTTTCGGCATCATTACTATCGCCTATTACCGTCTCGTATATAGCTTTGTCTACGTAGATAATAGCATCGTCTCTATTACTAGCATCTAAATGTCGGTCGATAATCCCGTCGTTCTACTAGTCTTCTTAGTTGCCTCGTTAA
>NW_021941078.1:0-41105 GCF_000721785.1 Aureobasidium pullulans EXF-150
CACATTTAGCTACTTATTATGTTATTAGAGTGTCCGATCTGTTATCGCTTCTAAGGTAGAGAAGCTTCGGTATTAGAGAAACACATTACTAGGTATAGAGCTAGACAGAATATCGTAAACACGTACTAGGAGACGACCGGTTTATACTATACGCGCGGACTAATATAGGGGCTCGGATTATAACTGTCTAGCGGTACTAATAGCAATATAGAACTCTAAGACACACCGAACAAACAAAGTAACTATGCCGTAGAGGCGTATTAAGACGGCAATGCATAATATAACGCGGCTCTAATATAACCTACGTTATTATCGCGTATAGAAAGCGGACTATAGTAGCATATAAGGAGCTTTAAGGCTATAGTTACGTAAGAGGAGGAAGGAGATGACGAATTAGAAGAATACATTAGATTCGAGGCTAACAAAGACTATAACCTAACTAGTAGCTTTATAGACTAGGCAGAGATCGTAAGCGCAATATAGACGATACCTGCCGCTCTTGCCTCTAAAGACATCGATAATAACATATCTATAGATAAGAGCCTTACCTAGGCATTAGATGTAGACGGATCCTAAGACTTCCCCGGTAACACTAGCGAGACAGTGTCTTATACTAGTTCCGCTATAATCCGCCTAACTAGTAGGCGACTATCGTCTATAGTAGCGACCGAAGTACGCGAAGCATTTAAGGATTAATTCGGCTACGGGGCTAGAGTGCCTCTTCGACGGTACGGATAAGCCTAGAATAGCGGTCCTAATTGCTCTACTAACACGTACTAGATGCCTAACATAGGACACGACTAAAGTAACATTACTTAACGGATTTAACGGCAAGTTCGACTTTAGTTTTATACGATAGATCTACTAAGAGAACATATCTAAGAACGGCATCGAGCGACTTTTAAAACACCCTAGCATTAACGATTTAAGAAATATACTTAGTTAGAAATCGGTAGAGGAGCTAAGGAGAAAAATGGAGAACATCCCGACTATAGCAGATATAGGACCGTAGGTCTCGAAGTCGATTACCGTACTAAGCGAGATAAGTGCTATAGGTTCTACTACATATTAGATACGGTACCGCGACCCTATACGAGTAGTCCGGTTCTTCTTAGGACACGCAGGATTTCGCGACGACCTATACTATGCTCCTTATCGAGCATAAAGCGATAAGGAGCATACGTGTAGGAGGTATACTAATATGCTATTAGGGGATTAGTAGTAGAACATATAGGAGACGCTTAATTAGGAACTAGAGACGGCTAGTATAACTATTGTGCCGTTAATCGTGGCGAGCGATAAAACGAAGTTAATACTCTAGTCTAGAGACCTATAGGCTTATATAGTCTATTTATCGATTAGCAATCTTAAGGCTAAGGCTCGGCACTTAAACGAAAGGCTAGGTTTAATACTGCTAGCGTTACTACTATGCATTAAAGAGGGCGACGCNGCATCCCTAAGGCCGAGATAGAGTATTTAATGCCTCTCTAGGACGAGTGCATCTAGAACGCTACTATTAAGTCTACTAGCAAAGACGGCAAATTTAGCATAAAGGCCTTCGTAACACATATAAACGAGATGCGCGTTAACGTTTCCCTACCCTATCTTTCTAGATTAAAAGAGGAAAACCCTGCCCTTATAGAGGAGCTGCTAGACTACCTCGTTAAAACTGCTAACGCACTCCTAAAGGACCTAAGAAGTACCGAACTCTACTAGCATATAAACGAGATCGACAAATGCCCGTTATTTATAGGCCTTCGCCGTTTCTTAAACGTAATCCGCGCGTAGAAAAACTTTACTAGAAAACATCTACGTAAGGTCGTAATTGTAGCGTTTGTTCCCTTCCTAATTATAGTAGCTAATATCTAGATAATGTAGAAGCTCGACTAGGAGAAGAATAATGTAGAGGGAAGTAACGACCTTACTACTTTTAGCGACTTTAAAAAGGACATTGTCTTTATTAACGTATAGACGAAAGATAAGGCTACTTACTTCGACCTCTTTAAGGGTATAGGAGAGGATGTGTACGCCGACTAGCCTAGATATCTTATAGCTACCGCCACTTAGGTTAATAGCGGATTAAGCTTAACCCCTGCCGACGTCGTCATTGCCTTAGACACTAGCTAGATCATCTAGATGCTTATCTAGATTAGCGGACGAGTTAGACGTGTAGAAATGTCTTAGAAGGCCCCGTTTACCGAGATGTTCATGTTCGTATACTACTATCCGAACATTAGGTTATATAAGTAGATGCTGTTACGCATCCTATCTAATAAATCAATGCGTAAGGAATTAGCGGACTATAGTGTAAAATTACACTAAGAATTAATGGACATTAATTAATAAGTTCGGTAGTGCTAGTAGCTAGATCGAAGAGAAATGTAATAACGTATAACTATTCTTATATACTAAATGATGAAACTATTAACTATAGTAAGACCTCTTAGGAGGCGAAAATAATGGGAGGAATTAATGTAAGCGAGCTAGGTCTAGTAGAGCGTCTAGCAGACTCGAGTAGGCTACTTAGCTAAGAGCGCTCGGGAGGCGAAAATATTAGGAGGAATTAGTAAGAGCGAGCTAGGTCTAGCGGAGCGTCTAGTAGACTCGAGGGGGCTACTTAGCTAAGAGCGCTCGGGAGGCGAAGATATTAGGAGGAATTAGTAAGAGTAAGCTAGGTCTAGCGGAGCGTCTAGTAGACTCGAGTAGGCTACTTAGCTAAGAGCGCTTAGGAGGCGAAGATATTAGGAGGAATTAGTAAGAGCGAGATAGGTCTAGCGGAGCGTCTACTAGACTACTCTACTAGACTCGAATAGGCGACTTATAAAAAAGGCATACTAGTGCATAGACCTACGCGTAACGCTCGCGTTTTAGTAGTAACTAAGCTACCCTTACATTATAATACTACACATTTAGCTACTTATTATGTTATTAGAGTGTCCGATCTGTTATCGCTTCTAAGGTAGAGAAGCTTCGGTATTAGAGAAACACATTACTAGGTATAGAGCTAGANCGGCAGTAGTAGTAGTAAAGGAGAAGAGGATAAGGGAAAGGGCTAAGGCGAATAAGAGGAGAAAAGAAAGGATGTTAGCTAGATCTAGAGCTTAGCGTAGGAGGAAGAATTAAAGGGGAGGTCGGTAATCATCGTAGGATAGCTTAATAATGGTCTACTACATTAATAGTTTCGCTCTTTTGTTTTTAGATTAATAGCGTACGACATTATAACTAAGAATAACTAATAGTATACTAGAAGAGATAGCCGACAATCTAGTAGACGATCTAGTAGACGATCTAGTAGACGATCTAGTAGACAATCTAGCAGACAATCTAGTAGACGATCTAGTACAAAATTTCCTATACGATTTTATAGACTAGCTAGCAGACAATCTACGAGATAGTCTCGTAGTAAGTATACGGACGGTAGTAGAGAACATTTCGTAGATAGTCTACTAGACAGTCTAGTAGACAGTCTCGTACGTAAGTAGGATTATTTAGTAGTAAAGTAAGCTAAAGCGCCCCCTAGCGCTAAGGCAAATTCTAAAGCGCCCCTAGCGCTCCCTAGCGCTAAGGCAAATTCTAAAGCGCCCCCTAGCACCCGAAAGCACCTAAGCGCTTATACGGTGATTATAATTTTGTGACGAATTAGAAGAGGTTTAAAGGTTAAAACATGGCGCGTACCTCGTATACTTCTGACACTTTATGTCCCCCTATCCCTCTAAAGTCTATTAGTGTCGCGTATAGGGGAATAGCAAGGTATAGCGATAAATAGGGTAAGAGAGTGTAGCCTAACGCTTCCTTATTAAATAGAACCTAAAATAATCGTTATCGGAGCTGTTATCGTCGAGAAACATAGTATAGAAGTAATGTTAATAGGGTCGATACATGTATACAGGAGGCCAAGAGATATTAGAGCACAGGGCAGCGAGGGTCATGTAACTAGCTAATAAACCGAGCTGAGACCGCAGCTAAGACCGGCGGCTGAGACCGCTGAGACCGGTTGCAGACCCTCTCTATTGGCCCGGATCTCGATATCAGATCTCAATATGGATCCCATTATGATAATGCGACTCCAATAGCTCGAATGCCCGAGACGCAAAGGCCACAGAGGATGTCTCATCACGCACATGTTTTGGATGTCTCACAGCATTCCGTGTTCTTTCGGAAGCCATTCGTGGTCTTGCGCAAGATTGTAGATTGACCCTATAGCAGTGCATAATATGCCGGTTCCCAGGTTTCATCGTTCACATTTTAGCTCCATTAGATTGACTTTGATCTGGCAGTTTCGCCATGCGATCCGTTAGTCGGAATCTCCTGAACTATTCGCAGCTATGGATTTAGTCCGATTTACTAGTAGGTTATTACTCTGACTCGGTATACATTTTCTGACGGGACCAAGACTTTTCGAGGTGGCCCTGACTCGGATGAGGGGTCGACTTCTGTCTCCGAATATTGGAGCCATCTATTGCCATGTCTCTCTTTCATGAACAACAAGACAAGCATATACTCTATAATTTGGAGAAAGAAGCCATCCAGCAAGTGATGGATTGGTCACCTCGGGCGTGATTTACGATGCACATTGAATGGTTTTCTCCCCTCCTCTGTGATACAAATTCGGCTCACGTCATTGCTCCACTGATGAGGGGTATGGTATTATAAAGCAGCTGCATGTACTTCCAGACACGAGTGCCGATATAAGAAGAGCAAGTTATCATCTACGACCACTGTGATCAGTTGACAGGTCCTTTCAACTACAACAGAACAATGTCGTCCTCTCAACATATCATCGAATCTCATGACATCTACCACGGTCTCCCAACATTCAAGGAAGAAGGTCTTACCGCCATAGTGACAGGAGCAAACGGTATCTCAGGCACCTACATGCTCAAAGTCCTAGGCCAACACCCTCAACGTTGGAAAAAGATCTACGCTCTATCTCGCCGTCCCCCTTCCGGTGACCTTCCCAAAAACGTGGAGCACATCCCTTGCGATTTCCTGAAGTCACCAGAGGTAATCGCTTCCGTTCTCAAAGAGAAAAATGTCAAGGGCGACTACGCGTTTTTCTTTGCATACATTCAGCCCGCGCCAAAGGAAGGACAGGGCATCTGGGGCAATGTGGATGAGTTGGTCTCGATCAACAAGTCCCTGCTCTCGAACTTCTTGGAGGCCTTGACGATGTCAAAGTCGATTCCTAAGGCTGTTTTACTGCAGCTAGGAGCCAAGTACTATGGCCTCCACCTCGGTCCCGGTACACCACCTTACGAAGAAACCAACGCCAGAGTAGAGCTGGAGCCAAACTTCTACTACCCTCAAGAAGATTATCTGAGAGAGTGGGCCAAGAAGAACGGGTCGAAGTGGATCACCACAAGACCCAGCCATATTCCTGGCGCGGTACCCGACAATGCGATGAATCTGGTACTTCCACTTGCCATCTACGCAACTGTGCAGAAACATCTGGGTCTGCCTTTGGAATATCCATCTGATCTCAAGGCTTGGGAAACCACTGTATCCATCTCGTCTGCACAGATGAACGCCTATCTCTCCGAATGGGCAGTTTTGACGGACTCCGCATACAATGAATCCTTCAATGCCTGCGACGACAGTGCATTTACTTGGGCACAACTGTGGCCGCGTTTAGCAGCTCGCTTTGGAATCGACTGGAAGGGACCAGATCTTGAAGCCGACTTCACAGAGTCAAAGATGCCCTATGAACCTCCACCAAGAGGATGGGGTCCCACTGCGACTATGAAGTATAAGTTTACGCTTACCGAATGGGCTAAGAAGCCGGAAATCCAAAAGGCGTGGAAGGAAATCGCCGAGGCTAATGGGTTGAGGATGACTGAGTTTAGTGATATTGACCGTGTGTTTGGTTTCACGGATGGAGCGTTGGGATGGTCTTTCCCTTTGCACTACAGGTATGTTTTCTCTTCCACTTGATGTTGTTGAGGTGCGAGTTTGCTGACTTTTGTGATCTGCAGTATGACCAAGGCCAAGGAGATGGGATACTTTGGATACGTTGACTCGACCAAGTCGATCATCAAGACAGTCGAGGAATTTGCGGATTTGAAGATGATTCCTAAGTTGCCTTGAGAAGGAAGTCAGGTGTGTGTTGGTGGCTCCTTTTTCGAGCCACGGCGTTTAGTTTAGTTATCAGAATGCAAGATGTTTTCCGCAAAGACTTGTCTGTACGCTGAAAGTGATACACGCTATCCGCTGAGAGTGATACACGCGGCTTACTCTCTATGTGAAGATACACCGATGTCAAACTCAGCTTGCATCCTACTAGATGGTCTGACAAGCGTCTGGGAAGCTTGAGACATGCATGGTCAGCGAATGCATGATCGCCACTTACTGCTGCAATGCGTGCTCGATTTCCACACCCTCGTGCATCAAGTGCGTTTCCAAACCTCACCTCAACCACGACCACATGCCCTCGAAGTCCGATCATTGTCGTCAGTCATCCGGTGTTTCCACTTTCTCGTCCAAAAGAGGGCGAACATGCCAAGCACAACATGTCCTGTGCGAAATTTAGCATCCTGAGGTTGCCCACGGAAGGAAAGGATGGTCCGAGGCGGTTGCCTGCTTGTAAGGATGAGATGTAAGAGGACCAAGGGTTCACAACCAGCACTGAGTGATTGGTTTTTGGGAAGGCGCGACCGAGTCGGATGGAAGCTCGTGGCTGGAGGAACGACGTCGCATGGAACAGCGATCGTTGTCTTATTGTCTCTTCTCGGTTCCTTGTCGTTACCAATCTCCAGTGTGTTCGATGTAAGTGTTGGATATGTTTGCCGATGTCTGGTTATCGTTAGTACCGCCGCTCTCTTCTTTTCTCTTTCTCTATTCTGCAACCCTCAGCGTCTGGTAGAAAAAATATCATGTCCTCCCATTTCTATTCACCTTCGCCATCAAACAATCATACATCCCTATACTCTTCTCGCCCACGCTTCTTCTACCCCTTCTCTCGCTTATCCCCCCAGAAAAAAAGAAAAGAAAAAACAAAATTCCCTGCCCCCACAAAATCCCAAAATTTCACCAAAATTTCACCCCCCTGCCCTCGAAACACAACCACAACACCTCTATATACTCTGAGGGTCATGGCAAGGGCAAAAAGAATGCTACTCTATGAACCTGACCCGACTTGAACGGATGACCTTGTGGAATTACCTAGTTAAGACTGGAATCACACGCGCTACCGCTGCGCCACAGGTCCTGTGAGTGGTTGATCGCTGGATAGCGTGCATGATGTTTCTCGGCGGTATGGAATGTGGGTCTGTCAAGCCCAGGGACAGCAGTAGCAGATCGGATAAGAGTCAGTGGTGGAGCGGTTGTGTAAGATGATATGGAAGCAGAGGGGCAGCAGTAGCGTATATGAATGACTGAGAACAATACCAAGCTCTTTGGGTTCAGATCTTGATGTTCCTGCTTTCATCTTGTGCACACACGTGCAGCATTCATGCAAGGCTTTGGAGAGAGACACAACTCAAAGCTCGAATGTAAATGAGACTGCTTCCATATCAAGCAACTGGATTCCTTGTGCACACATTCAATGATATACAAAGGACACAGATGCCGATCCATGACCCCAACAGCGAAAGTGTGCTTCTTCTGATTGAGACGTATGGTTGAGAGTGCTACCCTGGCCGATGGCTATGTCTCCTCTGCCTTGAATTGGCGCATTGAACGGTAGCTAGACAAATCATGAATTGCCAAAGTTGCTAAGCACAAGCGTAGCGTGGCTAATGTGGACAAAGGTCGTTGTGGTTATGAATATGTTTATTGATGTGAGAGTTTTCTGTATACACCTTTCTTTCCCGCCAGAGACACGATCTTCGCGACATCAGGCGACAGGGGCGAGCTATAAGCAATTCGCTTTGTTTTTTGGCCGCCATTCCCATTATTAAACGCCAACCGCTATGCAAAAAGGTAAAATGGTATTTTGAATCGTCAAAAGAAAAAGACACAAGATTCGGGTGTTCAAGCAAGAGGTCGATCAAGCAGAAGCGGCGTCGCGAACATCGGGCAGGAAGTCGCGTAGCAGAGCGACAAGATCATCCTGACGTGCCAGTTGTGTGAGAAGCTTTTCTTCAAACTCGCGCCAGGTGCGGAGGACTTGCTTATCGCCAGAAGTCAGGTACTCGTCTTCGTGACCAACGACATCGAGACGCTCGGCTTTTTGGATGACTTCGCTGACGACATCCTTTTCGTGCTGCATGCGTTGGATCAAACGGGCTTGTGCTTTGTATGTGCGCTGCAACAGTAATTGACGACAGCGGTCAGGGTCGAAGTACCACAAGAAAAGCGTTCTGCTTGGTTGGCGCGAGTTGTCCTTTGGCACTTCTTGAGCTTCAACAAAGCCATGTTCGTGCATGTCGGTCATGATACTGCGGATATCCTTTTGGCGCATGAGGGAGAAGTTGGCGACTTGCTTTTCATCAAGTTTTCCTTTCGAGTAGAGCATGCGCACAATACGCGTAGCGATACTGCCGTGGCCCGCATTGATGACTTGCTCGACTTCGTTGCGCTGCATCCATCGTACAAGTGCTGGGAAGTTAACCCTCCACTCTCCTTTGCCACGGGTGCTGACTTTTTGAGCGAAGCCCCGTGGATGTTCTGCTAGTATTGCCATGTGTTGCTCAACTAGTGTCAAGCGTTGGTTACGATCCGCAAACGCAGAAGCACTGCCCACGAATCTGTCATTGGTGTTCTCTCGTTTTGGGACATTGCCATCTTCCAAATCATCAAAGTCATCATCGTCACCTTTGGACAGTGTAGAGGCCAAGTCGAGTGTAGGGTCCAGGATATCTGTGATGTCGAGAGTGGTAGACGTCGGTTGGGCGGCTTCTTCATCGGCTTCGTCTGTGTAGATGGCGAGCTCATCGTAACATCTTGGGCATTTTCTCTCCAGAAGTTCCAGCAATGCGCCGTAGACTGTGGCTGTGACATCTCCGATAGATTTGGCAGCCAAGTTCTGCAGTGCCTGACTGCGCAGTGCGACATTGCATTTCTCCCAATTGACCTTCAGCACCATGTCCTTGTCCATTGTGACTTCATCCTCATCTTCAGCTCCGTATGTGCCAACACCATTTGCTGCACCTCCATTGGTTTTCATTCTTTTTGCAGATGGACCGTATCCATTGGATCTCTTAGGAACCTTCTTTACGCCAGTGACTGCATCGTCGGCAGCATCCCTCCACTTTCTTTTCAAATCTCTCAAAGCTTGCTCGTACACCACTTTCGCCTTGGGACCAGAGACCTTGCCATCGGGGAATTGTTCGCGTTTGACGACAGCGTCGGCTTCGTTGTGAGAGTCGGCAGGAGACAGGAAAGTGCTTGGACGGACCCTAGTGAGGAAGCCAGATTCCAGAAGCTTGCACAGCATCGAGTGAAGTTGTTCGGGAGTGGTAATCTTCTTCAGACCCCTTTGCGCAGGCATACCCTCGCCGTTGATGTGTTCGGCCTCGGTGTCAATTGCGTGCCCAGGGTTCTTTGAGAACTTGTAGGCATCTTCCAGATCTCCGACACGTGCATGGCCGAGTTGCAACAAATTGGAAACGAGCTGAGCGGCAGCTTCACCGAAGCGGAGTTGAACAATGTTAATGATCTTTCCGGATCGCATCAAGTTGTATGCGCCATTCCAGTCGACTTCGTAAAAGGTTTGCGGATCGCTACCGGCGGCGGACGAGTGAAGGACCAGATGCTGCTGAATGAGGACACTCAAGGCGTATTTGACATGGCGAGGAGAGAGCTGGGCGTTCGAAATGAGGGTCTGGAGGTTAACACGACCCCATAGAGCCAGGGTGCGAAAGACGTGGGCCGAGAGTTGACCATAAGACTCATCGACCAGGAGAGCGCAAAGCTGCGAATAGTGCTGTAAAGACTCAGAATGCTGATTTTCTGAATATACAGGGACTTCTATCGAATTACCTCGGCCATGATTGAGCGCAGCAGCGACGTCTTCCTCCGTCTGGATATACAATACGTGCTATGCTACCGCGACATGAGTGGGCGCAATGTTGTGGCAGGAGCTAAAGAGTCAAATCATTTTGAGATGCTAGGAAAGAGCGAGCGGGTCTGTGCTTTGACCTTTTGCTTGACGGCGGAACTGGAAGGTGCTCAGCGAATCAGAAGCGGCTTATTCCGACAGGCAGGAAGGAACCTCGAGCGTCGACATCGATCAAGAAAGACATCCGTGTATCCACCAGCTCCTCTCCCCTCCGCCAATTGCTCCCCGCCGGCACAATCACAATGCTGTCCTGTTCGGCTTTCAGACGGCCAGCCCAGCGCGCTGCCCGCAACCTCTCCGCCCAGACGACTCGCGGCCTCGCTGCTCCCGCCTCGGGTTCCTTCGCCTTTGAGACCGGTTCCGCCAATGGTGTCAAGATTGCCAGCAGAGACATGGCCGGTCCTATGACCAAGCTCGCCATCGTCTCCAAGGCCGGTACCCGCTACGAGCCCCTGCCCGGCCTCACCCTCGGCCTGCAGAGCTTCGCCTTCAAGGTCTGCGCCAGCCACCACAGAAACATACATCATACATGAGACTCATTCGTTCATACAGGGCACCCACCAGCGCTCCACCCTCCGCATCCAGCGCGAGGCCGAGCTGATGGGCTCTCAGACCTACTCTTCGCGCTCCCGCGAGAACCTCGTCGTCGGCGCAAAGTTCCTCAGAGACGACCTTCCCTACTTCGTTGAGCTCCTCGCCGAGGTCGCTACCCAGACCAAGTACGCCCCTCACGTCTACCACGAGGAGATCTACCCCCACATCCAGCTCGCCCAGAAGCACTTCCTCGGTGACGTCCTCGAGATGGCCGTCAACTCCGCCCACGGTCTTGCCTTCCACCGCGGTCTCGGTGTCCCGACTTCGCCTTCTTCCTCCACCCCTCTGAGCAAGTACCTCGACGCCGACGCTGTCGCCGACTTCGCCGAATCCGCCTACGCTGCCCCCAACTTCGCCATTGTCGCCAACGGTGTCGAGTCTGGTGAGCTGTCCAAGTGGGTTGGTCAGTTCTTCAACAACATTCCTTCCACTCCCAGAACCAACATCTCCAGCCCCAAGTCCCAGTACTTCGGTGGTGAGGAGCGTATTGCCCACGGTTCCGGTAACGCCATGGTTCTCGCTTTCCCCGGCTCAAGCACCCCCGCTGGTGACAACTACAAGCCCGAGATTGCCGTTCTCGCCGCTCTCCTCGGTGGTCAATCCACCATCAAGTGGTCTCCCGGTTTCTCTCTCCTCTCCAAGGCTTCCTCCAAGTTCCAGGGTGCCAACGTTGAGACCAAGAGCGCCATCTACTCCGACGCTGGTCTCCTCTCCGTTTCGATCAAGGGTTCCGCCAAGGATGTCAAGGGTGCCGCCCAGGAGGTCGTCAACGCCCTCAAGCAGGTCGCTTCGGGCGTCAGCAAGGAGGACTTCACCAAGGCCAAGGCCGCCGCCAAGTTCAAGGAGCTCGAGTTCGGCCAGAACATTGATGCTGGTATTGAGCTTACCGGTGCCAGTCTTGTCCAGGGCAACAAGGCCTACCAAATAGATGAGGTCGCCAAGGGCATTGACTCTGTCACCGAGGAGCAGCTCAAGGAGGTGAGTTATGTTGATCTGTTTCTGCATGCGACAAGTGCTAATTATATTTCCAGGCTGCCAAGGCTATCTTCGAGAGCAAGGCTTCAGTGTCATCGGTCGGTGACCTTTACGTACTCCCTTACGCTGAGGAGCTCGGCCTCAAGGTGTAAATATGATTTGGGGAAGCAGATGCAGCAAAATGTACCATTAAACCTGTACTCGCGATTCTGCGTAGACTTGCAATTTTTTCGTTTGTTTATAAAAGAGCCTTTTTCTTCTTTTATTTTTGCTACGAGTGTCGATAACATGTTAATTGAGTTTGATGAAACTGAAAGAGGGACTGGATCTGTAAAGGAAGGAACATCGCGTGAGGCTGCAGTCTGGTCAGGCATGCCATCACTTCTGGAGAGCACCTTCCTGAAGCCTTGACTGTTCTCACTCGTGTGAGAACTGCCATTTGATGTTCTGTTTCGTCTGTGAAACATGATGAATGTGGTAGTAGTACGTTTCACGTGATTTGCGGGCGGAGAAGAGTGCCAAGAGCGGAGGCCGACGTGCAAGTCGAGGGCAAGCGCATTCAATCAGTCAGTGCCGACCCCAAGCTCTCTATCAACCCTTCGTAACTACTACTCAATCCTCTTCAATACCGTCATAATGGTCGCCGCCTGGAAAGCCGCTGGTCTCAGGTAGGAACTCCCGGATCCGCGACATCCCCGAGCTCGGAAAGATTGGACACAAGCAAGAAGCGAAGGCTGATTCGAGGATTTGATTCACAGCTACAACCGTTACCTGGCCGTCGCCGCCCGTGTTGTCCGCCGCTCGCTCAAGGAAGACAAGAGATTGGCTGCCGAGCGCAGAGGAGAGATGGACTTGAGATTTGCCAAGTGGGAGGTGCGTTCGACCTGAGACCCCAACACCACGACACCGACGACTCTATCCCACGCCACGCATACTCCATACGCTGCATAGCAAGCACCAAGACAACATCGCTGACAAGAATTGTGTCCAAACAGAACGGCAAGCAGGGTGAGACCAAGAACCTCGCCGCCGCTCTCGCAGAGTCCACCCCCACCCAGGCCTCGTAAATTCATCCAGATACCATGCGCTAGGGAAAGACAAAGGGAAGGGAAGAAAGACCCTTGAGGGGTGATTGTACCAACATTGTCAATTTGCGAAAGTAAAAAGCATGAATGCAATCGTCAATCGGCACCACTCGTACTCTAATCCGCTACGGTCTCATGAATATGTCCCTGTTTGATGTGCTTGAAGTGATTTATTTGTGACAGACCGAATGAAGCTGTGATTATTGCAATAGTCGTCAACACATCTAGTCGAAGTTATACATGCTGTCCATTTTCCGAGTTCAATCGTGTTGTCAAATGATCAAGATCCATCTCAACTGCGAAGCCATACGAAGCCCGCCCAACACCTCGGACCAAGAAATCCAACAATGTCCCACGATTAATCCAACCCGCGCGATAAAACACCATGCAGCCAGATATAACGCGCTTGAACCTAGGGACCGGAGATATCAATCCCATCATGTCTTCTGCGTACAATGGTGGCAATTCGAGGTCATCGCAATATACGCCGAGACAAATAGCCGTCAGAGATATCACCAAGGATTTTTCAGATGCTTCGGCAGGTACGTTAAGAACCCCCGGACAAGAGTTGTTTCCGTTTCTCGCTTTCATGCCGAGAGAAATGGGAGTCGCGAGAGGCCTCAAGAGCGTTTGCCCTGTACTGACTAAATTGTAGAACTCCGGCAGGGACAACTCGTCAAAGATGACTTCTTCACACTTTTTGAGGCAGTCGGAGCGCTTGAGGTGAGTTTAAGTCATTTTGATGAATAGCATATACTTATATGGGACCAGATCATGGATCCTAAAATGGACAGCGGATTCGCGCTTCCGGAAAAGGATGCTGCGGTAGACAATTTCGACCCTTTGCAAAAGATGCTACCGGAGGAAATCATCGGTATTATGGATCAACTGCTTTCCTTTGAGGTATGCGTCTCCGACTAATTCCTGGTCAAACGAGAAGACTAACACGGTTCAGATGGCATGGCATCAAGGATACGCTCTTTCGCAGACGGTGTTCACATCTCTGCACATGTATTCTCTTTTAACACCCTACTACAGATCTCTGAGCGCTATTGTGTTCAGTCCGAAGAAGAATAGCCCTGGGGTTGTGGATCCACTCGTCAGCAGTGTTCTGAGGGCATTCTGTCTTGGTATCATCAAGTCTTGTGATGCGGTGATTCAGGAAATCACTTCTGAACATTACTATGAGGAAGAGGATTTTGTCACTCAGACATTCACACAGTACATGTTGAACGACTGTAGCCACGACGATGTTATTGGAGAAATCAAGAAGGCTTTTGGAGATCTGGAGAAACAGGGTTTGCCTACCGATGTTCAAGATGCCCTCAGATGCCGCTTGGAATTGCGTGTTCATTTGCTCGAGGCACTGGAACCACTTACACCAGTTGAGGTCGTCGACAAGTCTGAAACATGGAAAGCGGTACTCGACTCTGTGAACAAAGTCAATGATACGACCAAGCTGGGCAAGGAAAGACCTGATCTCTTTTCTGAAAGAGTACAAAGACATTTGGCCAGTAACACTCCGCCGATCCCCATGATCAAGACGAGTTGGGAAGAGGCGTATCCGCGCTTCAAGAGACTGGCTGAGGACAACATTGAAGCCCATCGATTTGCGAGCATTGAGAACCCTAGCCCCTTGAACGTAACTGTAAGTAACTATGGCTAGTCATTGCAACCGGGATCACGACTAACTGATCATTTAGCGCTTCGCATGGGACTTCTCCAGCAGATCACCCCAACCATCCACCTACTCACGCTCAGTGATGCAAGGCCTCCTCTTCAAAGGTCAAAAGCTCCTCACCCAAACACCCCATCTCTCCCTCATCCTCGAAGATATCCGCTCTCTCTCCATGGCTGGCGATCCCCTCCTCTCTCCTCTAAATTGGGAAGTCGAATTACCGACAGATCCTCGCTACCTCTCCTCTCGAGTCATTGATGAATTCATGGCAAAAGCACTGGACGAATACATCAACATCCCCCGCATGATACTCCAAAACCGATGTCGCATGAGAAGAACATTCTGCCAGAGCGTAGGCATCCTAGATGGTCTCCAAGCAGAAGCCGAGAATGCCGATGCCGAACTCCACTCCCTCTTTCCCTCAACATCTGCCCCCGGTCTAGAACGCTTCTACCCTCTGGCAGCATGGGCATGCTTCCACAAGCTACGCATCATGGAATGGAGTATACAACTAGGCTTCGAACTGGACGTATACCAAAACCAGGAAATGGCATACATGTACCGTTTCCTCAGCTTCGTCGCCCACACGAGAGCAGAACATCTCCAACATATCGATTTATTCCTACACTTGCGGATGAGGAAGTATAAGAAACAAGGCAATATCGCAATGGCGGAACAGGTGGCTACCTCTCAAGCCACCATCGCTTTCTTGACCGCTCAAGCTTCTTGCACGGCTGAATTCGCTTCTGCGTTGAGTTCGGTGTATGCTGTGCTCATGTCACTCGGCTTGATCAAGGATATCGACACCCAAGAAACTTACTCGACAATGCAGAGGAGGCATGAATTGAGGATGAAACCATACTTGCCCATCGGAACACCTTCTTTGCCGTCGGCGGAAGAAATGGATGCTTCTACAACCCTCACCTCTCAATCCTCTTTCTCGGCTGTCTTTACAACAATCTCTTCCCGCTTGGCGAGTGCGAAAACCGCATTATCAACACTAAAATCTGCGAATCCAGAAATCGGCAACTACAAGGGCTGTGAGGCTGGTTTCAAAGCCGAAGTGCAAGGGATACTCGGGTCAATCGTCGCCACCGGTATCACCGTTGTGTTGATCAAAAAGGTCGTCGAGGAAATAGGTGTGAGAACTGTAGCAGACGTTCAAGGCAAAGAAGACGATGTTAAGGAAAAATTCAAGGTTGAAGTTGTCGCGGAGAAGAGGTTTTCTGGCTTTTGGGTCGTTCCTAAAGTCGTTGGGAATTAGATGGGCGGATTCTGATTGCTGAGTGTGATTGTTTTCTTGAGCTGGCGGAAGATATCGAAGAGCAGTTGAAGTGTTGCTTGCATATATACCTGACCATGCTTTCTGGTTTTATCAGCTCTGGTCGTAGTCTGAAAGTATCATCTTGATCAAAACATCTGCTGATGCGCTCGTGGTGTCAAACTCACCTCTCGATCTCAAATCCTAAGCATTGAGGAGAAGAAATGAAGCATGTCTCAATCACAACACTTCTAACCACCCCAAACCGCATAGTCGATATAACCCACAAACCCAAGAATACAATGAAACCATAAAAATGGCACGCAACCCGCTGAAATGCAAAAAAACACCATAATCACGAACCAAGAGAAGTGGTCAAATATGCCACCCTGTCTCAACAAGTGCATGCAAAATATCATATCTTAAGAAATGGTCATACCAACTATCCTGAATCATCTGCCATTTATTTAGAGTACAGTGTATGCTTCGAACTCCTAAGCAAGTCACAAGTCGATCACAGTGGTTGTCACACGAGAAAGTCAGTTTCCGAGATGACGTGAGAAGTTGACGAATCTGACACATGCAAAAACACACCACACACTGTCTATTAATAGTGCACATATTCAAAGAGAATGTCAGAAAAAGTATAAGTTCATATGTATACCTCTGCATGAGGGGAAAAAGAGTTATGCATGTCTGATTTTCCTGATCCAAAACGCATGTATGCAAGCAACGCTATTGACAACGGAACAGAGCGAGAGAGAGAGAGAGAGAGAGAGAGAGAGAGAGGCATGGAAAACGCCGACTATGCAGTATGAAAGCATGCTTGGAAAAGCATCTGTATATTTACAGTAATGACAATAATGGATAGAGAAAAAGCAAAAGGTCATGACCTTCGTAAAAACACGCAACTTCTATGTCTTGAGATTTTTTACAAAGCAAAGAACGCGGCGGCACCGACTGCAGCGAGAGCACCGAAACTCTTGGGTCCGGGAGTCATGGCGACACCCAGAGCGCTGCTGGTGACGCTGCCAGAGGGGAAACCACCGAGACGACCACCGCCAGTTTCTGAAGCGACTGAGGTGACAGCAGCGGGAACACCAGTGGCGTCGGGAATGCTAGTGTTTGTGATTTCCATGATGTTGCTGCCGGTGCTGTTGAAGTTGGTCTGAGCGAGCGAGATTTCGTTGTTGGTAATGTCATAGACGACGTAGGCGCTGCGGAGGAAAGTGTCACCGAGGACGGGAGTGGTGCCGTCAGCAGGTGCAATGCCGATGATGCAGAGAGGAGTGCGACCCTGGTAACCCATGACGAGGACAAGCTCAGACATGCTGACACGGATGGTGGGCGAAGAGAAGGTGAAGTCAATGGTGGTGTCGTTGTAACGCATGTTGCAGTCGACAAAAGCAGCGCCGTACTCGGAGTTGTACTTGGCACCGGTAAGACGGTAGATCTCCTCAGTGATGTCGTTGGGCAAGTACATCAGACTGGAACCGGAGTCGAGAAGGGCAGCGGTGTTGACGTTGGAGGCGATGGAGTTCTCCTGGCCATTGTAGCCAACACCAGTCAAAGCGATGATGAACTCTGCGTAAACACCCTGCTCGGCGAGAATGGGCAAGGTCTGAAGAGAACCAGTGTACTTCTCAGTGTTGACACCACCGAAGAGAATTGAGCCCTTAGAGGCGTCAAGGTCGTTCAACCACAAGCTGTAGGCGTTGGTGTTGATGAGTCCAGACTGCATCATGTGCTGAGGCACGTTGACATATGATTCTCTCTGGTAGGTGAGGATGGCTTCGTTGGAGGGATAACCAATTCCGAGAATACCCTCCTCAGAACTCGAGACATAACCAATACCGAACTGCTGGGCAGGAAGATCGGCACCACCGATGTGGAAAGTGTCGGTAGCGTAGTCGCCCGATGAACCGGAGCCATCAACATATGAGATGTTGAAAAGACTGTTTACGTATTCATATGTAGAGGACGAGTTGGGAGCGTATGTGCCGGAGATGGAGCAGTCGTTTTGCTGAGTGTCCTCACACTGAGTCGAGGTTGCAACATTGACCCAGAGATCACTAGATCCGGTGTCGATGTGTAGTCTGAAGTTCTGCTCGGGGGTTCCCATCGAAACGTTGGCGAAGTAAAGTGTTTGCTCATTGTCCAACTCTTGCGAAATCGTGTTCTGACGTCTTCGTAGGCGGTCTCTCGTCAGGGGGTTGGCGACATGCTTTCTCTGGATCTCGTGCTCGATGACTCTTGATGCGCTGTCGGAACGCTTTTGCAAAGTGATGGCTTCAGCACCGATGATGGTGCTGGCGGCAAGTGCCAAGGTCGAGATATGTTTCATGTTGCTCCTGAAATCCGGTAGGCTTACGAGTAAGTAGTGACAGGACTCGACGTCGAAGATATATGCACGCGGTGGCGGAGGGTGTAGGAGGCGAAGAAGGCGATGTTGAGAAAACAAAGAGAGCTTTGGCAAGTGATGCTAAGAAGGCAGGCAAGATGTATTCCAGAAAAGATGACAAGAGGCTTGTATGACGCGGCCACAAATACGCCCAGCCACGAATGTTGTCGAGCCGTGATCCGCCCTTCCCGAGAGGATGACGCCGAGTTCTGGGGAAAATAGGTCTTGCAGTGAAGGCGATCCGCGGAATCGAAAGCAGATCAATCCAGATTCGAGATCAAGAGATGCGTGATGCTTTTTGTTTGCTGAACAATCTCTTGGATATCGCCGCACCGTTGCCGTGTGATCACTTGTAGCGTACGCGGTGCTATTTAGCCTTGGGCAAGATTGCGTCGACTGCTAGATCAAGCTTTTCTCGTGTCGGCCCAGAACCAAGGCAAAAAAGGAGAGTACTTGACTGATGTCAGAAACGAGCACCGAGGAGCAGGCTGCGCGTACGTGGGATTTCAAAGAAAAAGAGACACAGCCTGTCGCAAAAGAGGCGAAGCATCCTACTTTTGAACCATATTGTGCCTTGCTTACCGTGAGCCCTGATCCACGCCGAAGTCTGCGGAAGAGGCTGTTCTTACTTTTCGCCTTCTCTCGCGCCGCCCATCCTTCATGTGTAACCTTTCGAGTTCCGCTGCATGGCGGCTGATCGCCTGCGTTGTGAACGTGCGCCTCCGCGCCTCAAAGGCCCAGAAAGGTGGAAGTGCTCTCTAAATTCCCATCATCTCCACAAACATAGGAAAACCTCATCTGTTCATATAAAAATGCTCGTATTCATACAATCAAGTGGTCTGTTCGCTTCGACAATAGAGACTTTATATAACAAAGGAGATTTCTCACAATCAACACAAAGAGGTGTCTCGGTTCCGTGCATCAGGGACGGGTTGTTCTGCATGGACTTTAAAGGTACGAGAACGGGGTACTTCATTTGGTTGGCTGGCCATATTCTGCACCCCTGTTGAAAACATGGCCTGGGCATTCTTCAGGTGCTGTGTGTTTGCTGAGATGCATGAACTAGGATGCCCTCGAGGCTACTCTCAACCTTCCAGAGAATGTTCGATTCTTCTGTCCACGGCACAAATAAGAGATTAATTCGTGTTCATTTGGTCGTTGCATAGAATATTTCATATCTATTACTTTGGGATCCTGAAAGGATGGGCCTCCGTGTTGAAGGTGAAGTCATCCAAACTGATAACATCAGGTTCGCTGAAGATTAGGTAGAAGTACTTCAACGTCTCGGCTAGCCAGAAGCTTTCCATGCTGTCAGTCACCGACACCTTTCCGTCTTCTCTGGACACGTCTGCCAGCGCGCCATTGGCCAATGCTGTCTTGGTATTTTCTTGGATGGCGTTGAACATTCGCCATGCAGTTTCTTGCAGGTCTTTGCGTCCAGTGATTCTGTAGAGGATGAAGACACTCTCGATGGCTTCGGGTCTGAGAATGTATCTGCGATCGTCAAGACTTGAGAAGCCAGGTGGGAGACGCTCTTCGGCGATGACCTTCTGCACGTCCGCATTCTCGTCGCCCTTTCTTCTCAACACCTCTTTGTGCCACGCTTTTTCATCCCATTCACAAGGCTCGTTAGTTGGACACTCTACCATGTGGAAAACTTCCGGCATGATTCCCAAAGGCAAGGCTTTGTATGTCCAGATACATCCATCCGTCAACTTCCTGCCCATCTCAAGATGAGTCTGGTCGTTGAACAGTTTCCCACCCAAAGCAAACATGCCTCCAGCAAAGCAGACGAGATGCTGACCTTGGAAGTCAAGTCCACCTTTGTGATTTGCATCAACATGTGCCATTCCAGCAATCAGAATATCAGCGTTGTCAGGAGTCATAGGTCGCCAGAGCGTGTATCGAATGGCAGCGTTCATGGCGTCACGGTACATCTTCTCGTACATTGGTTCCAATCCACCAAGCAGGGCATACATCTTCGGGAGGTATTCATAAGCAGAATCTGACATGGCTCCGAGCGTGAAGTCGGTATGCCAAGTGAGATCCATTTCTCTGGCGTTGACGAGAATGGGCCACATTCCAGGAACATGAGTCTTGGACTGCTGTTCTTCAAAGAGCTTCATAACACGATGGGTGGCATCGAACCAGCGGGAATCACCAGTGATCTGTGAAAGGCGGGTAAATTCCATGACAAGCGAGCCGATCTCAGCAACAAGAGTGACAGGGTCAGCAATTTGAGGAGCTCCTCTGCGAGCGTCCATGACTTTCCAGCGAGTGATAGGCATGTGATTTGGAGTATCGAAGGCATGGAGCAGCATCTCACCGAGCTCCTTGGCCTTGACCAAAAGTCTTTCATCAGCGCTCAGGTCGTATGCCGACAAGAAGCCACCCATGTATCGGATTGTGGTTTCGAAGACATTAATCTCTTCCTGGGCTGTCGATGCGAAGTCGATGGAGACTGCTGCAGCCACGGCTTCGTTGAACTCTGCTTTCAGACCCATGATCCAGAGGGTATCAAGTGCATCGACTAGAGTGGCAGCCCATCCAGCGAAAGTGTTTCTTTTCTCGCCAGAGATTGGAGTGAGCTCATCGGCCATCCAGGCATGTTCTTTGTACGAGTTCCAAGCCCGCTTGAAGGCGTCAAGAACAGCAAGGCGGCGTTCTTCACGAAGCGTCTTTTCGGAAGAAGACTCTGTTGGGAAGCTGTATTGGATCTTGGGCAGCTTCTTCGGTTTGCCAGTAGGTAGAGCATGCAAAGACGTGACTGGATGTTGCTTAGGGACCTGGCTCCAATCGACATGACCGCCGAAAACGAGGCTGGAAGAAGCGCTCCATGACTTGAAGCCAGCGTATGCGACACGATCTCGATGAATGAAGAGGACGGCAGCGAAGATAGCAAAGGCTAGCAAGAGCCGGTAGCTCTTCATTTTGGGGCTGATGGCCATGCTGAGGAGGGACTTCTAAGTAGCGAATGGAAGAATCATTGCCCGATGTTGGATCGAGGACAGCGAAGGTCGAAAGGAATTGGGGAAGAGAGGGTTTAAGTGAAGCTGAAGCGCGTGCCACAGGAGACAAGAATGTGGTCGCGGAAGCAGCGATGATCCTCCTCTGATTGATTGGCCGAGCCTTGCTCCTCGCGCCTCGATAGAGCAGTAGCCGCCTGGGTCTTTACGCTGGGAAGAAGCGCCAGTAATTTCACAAGATCACGATTGGAAGGTAAAGATCAGTGATAGTTCCTACCGCAGCTCAGCATCAACGTGTATAATTGTAGTTCCAAGGTTCGAGCGAGATGAATTGAGAGAGCTTGTTTCCCGAGCAAGCTTAGCCGCGGACCCACTTTTCGGGACCACTTTACGCGTGAAGTGGAAACGCGTGCCTCAAAGACGCGGTCAAGCTGCAAGAAGACACTCAAAGGTCGACACTATTACAACTATACCAAAATGGTGACCGCAGGCCCTTCATCCGCCCAGAACGGTGCTCAAGCACGCGCAACAGCATCTGCTGCGCCTGGCTACGAACTTCCCTGGTACGAGATACGCTTCTCAATGCATGGGCTGAACTGACGCCATCCGCAGGGTAGAGAAATACAGACCCGTCTTTTTGGACGACGTCGTCGGCAACACAGAAACAATCGAACGACTCAAGATCATCGCCAAAGATGGCAACATGCCCCACGTCATCATCTCGGGCATGCCTGGTATCGGAAAGACAACCTCGATCCTGTGTCTGGCGAGACAATTGCTTGGAGATGCCTACAAGGAAGCCGTCCTCGAACTGAACGCCTCAGACGAGCGTGGTATCGATGTCGTCCGCAATCGTATCAAGGGCTTCGCTCAGAAAAAAGTCACACTGCCCGCCGGCCGCCAAAAGCTGGTCATTCTCGATGAAGCCGACAGCATGACATCCGGCGCTCAACAAGCCTTGAGAAGAACCATGGAAATCTACTCCAGCACAACTCGCTTCGCCTTCGCTTGCAACCAGTCCAACAAGATCATCGAGCCCCTACAATCTCGTTGCGCTATTCTCAGATACTCACGTCTGACCGACGCACAGATTGTCAAGCGTCTGACACAGATCTGTGAGGCTGAGAAGGTCGAGTACTCTGAGGATGGCCTTGCTGCTTTGGTATTCAGTGCAGAAGGCGACATGAGACAAGCAATCAACAACCTGCAGAGTACACATGCTGGTTTCGGTTTCGTCGATGGCAACAACGTCTTCAGGGTCGTCGACCAACCTCACCCTTACAAGGTCGAGACCATGATCAAGAACTGCCACTTGTGCAACATTGATGCTGCCTTGTCCATGCTCAAAGAACTCTGGTATGCCATCTTCCTATGCCCAAGTCAAATGGTCATCAAACTAACGCAACATTCAGGGACTCTGGTTACTCGTGCCACGACATCATCAGCACAATGTTCAAAGTCACAAAGACCATTCCCGTTCTCTCCGAGCACGCAAAACTCGAGTTCATCAGAGAAATCGGCTTCACCCACATGAGAATCCTCGAGGGTGTGCAGACATATCTCCAACTCTCCGGCTGTGTTGCAAAGCTCTGCAGAATCAACATGAAGCCTGGCCTTTTCGTGCTTCCAAAGTAGACATGGTGTTCTCTTTCCGAGGTTTGAGTCTTTTATCCTTAGCGTGGCGTTTGGGTGGCACAGAAGCAAAAGGTCCGTGAGTCGGAGTCAAGGCATGCCCCGAGTAGCTTGTTACAACGAGCGTTTGCTTTTCTACAACAACTCCCAGATGGAATTTGCTTCCGCTCGACCAGTTTCTAGATGGAATCATACAGCATTTCTCAACGATCGATGGTTATCAGTTTCAAAATCAGACGGAGCAACAACCCCTTCGCAACTGGCTGTATATGCCTTCCCTCTCCCCGGAAGAGTTCTGAGCTTAGATGGGTGAATGAATGAGTTGAAAAGTTCTTTGATATCTTGTGCTCCTATCGAGTCTTCTATTGTACAGCCTCTTGATGTGTCCGCTATGTTTGGGATATGGGCCTCCGTAAGTGTGTCACAGCGTGTCCGACCCTCGTAAAGTCTGATGCTGATCATCCTGTAGATGTGCATCTCGCAGGACGAACCCCTGCTCCTGTTCATGCGAGGTCAGCGTTCTCAATGCTCTTCCTTCTTCACTCTATCCGGGACCATGTTCAGGCTGTAATCTTCCACGATCTCGCGGAACGGTCCATCATGGATATTCCTTGCCTTGATCAATGCCAAGGTGAGCTCTCTTCTCAATTCTATCTCGCCCGGCTCCTCGAACTTCTTCTCCTGGCAGAACCCGTCGAAGCTGTCCTGGATATCCTTGAGTATGTTCTCTGCAATATCGAGTAGATCTCTCGAGCATTTCTTGAAAGCCTTGGCGTATCGCTTCTTAGCTTGGTCGCGGACGTCGGACCAAAGACGATCAACACGTTCCCGCATCTTCTCTGGTCGCAGTGTGCCAGATCCTCTTCCCTTGATATTCATCACCTCAACATACACAGGTCTCATGCAATGCACGATGATCGAATCTCCTGTAGTTGTGGTCAGATCGCGTCCGATGTTTCTGAGATCCTCTCGCAGGACTGCGAAGCACTTGTCCAAAGGCACTGCCAGGGCCTTCTTGTGCAGACCGAACTGGCGTAGCAGAGACTGAGGAAGCAACAAAGCTAGCTCTTCGTGGTTGCGCAAGTCGGCCTCCATTCTGGCCAGAGGTTCTTTGAGGAGCGCAAACATATGAACCTTATGCTTGTCGGCAAATCCGATTAGGTGGTCGATATCAGCAGTTATGCTGCGCTGGAGAATCTGTGCGAGATCCTTGTTACAATTGGTTTCGGTGATGAGCTTTATCTTCTTTTTCACTCCATAGGATTTGGCCAGTGAAGCATATTGCGGCGTGGTGTACTTGGATTCCCAGGTGTCGCAAAGCTTCGTGGCTCTCTTGGTCCAAGCATGCTCGTTGCTCTTCATACTGTCCAGGAGCTTCTGGACGCGTTTGTGTGCCTCGTTGAGGAAGGTTTCGATGTGATCTGTGTATCTCTGTGCATGATCAGCCAATTGATTTCAAAAACCTGTTTGGGAAGCACTCACAGCCGCAGGCCCTTCGACAGTTCTCTCCAGAACGTCCTTACGGGCAAAATGCCTCTTGTCACACCAGAGTTCAATCCTGTTGAGCACCAGAGGTAGTTGGTCCTGATAGAGGTAATTGACGTCGTTGAAACGGCCTTCGAGGGTTGTCTTGATTAGATGGTCAAGTACGGCTGAGATGCCAGTCTGTTCGTCAGTCAAATCGAGTCTTGCAGCGAGGCCACGCTGATATTGTTCGGACATCTTGCTGCACACTGGAAAGATATCCAGAGGGCGCTGGTCGCCAGTCCGACGCTTGTAGTCATCGATCATATTGTTTGCCACTTTGCTGTTGCGTTCCATGATGGCGGTCGACGGTGACTCATCTGCTCTCACCAGTCGTAACTCCTCTTCCAATTCTTCTTCCTGCTCAACGATAGCTGCCTTCTCCTGAGTCCTGCCTTCTCTTTTGGCACAGAGGCGTTGTTCACGAAGGTCAGCAAGCCGTGCTGTTAGTTCAGCCTGCTTTCCACTCAGACTTGTGTCGATGTCATCGATCTTGGTAAGGACGACAAAGACTTTCTTTCTTCTGAACCCTTCTTCAAGGCAATCGTTCAGAGTGTCGTCGCTCAAAGCTCTGATGATTGCTGCAGTGGGAACATAGTAATTGCACTCCCTCAGTGCTCTCCTGGATGTGAGTGCCTGGATCGAGTTCGAATCGTGCGATCCCGGCATATCAACAAGAATTACACCATCTTCAAGCACTGGGCAGCCTGTGAGACCGAATGTCGCCTTCTTGATCAAAGGCCAAAACACATGTTCATCGTCTTCGCAGTCCACTGGACCATGTGTGTAGTTGCGCATTTGCTGAAGCAATTCACTTTGTGTTGTTGATTGGAACTCCGTCTTTGCTTGACGAATGAGCTCTCCAGCCCACATGACCATCATGCTGACAATATCTCTGCCTTGGTCGCTTTCGGCCTGGGAGACGAATGATTTGGTAGTATGGTCTGTTTCGAACTCAGGCTTGTGGTGAAACAAGGCCCGAAATGTCTTGATATGAGCGGTTCCACGTTTGGCAACTTTCTCAACTTCATCATCCTCTTGTTGTTCAGCATCGCGGTTGTTGTCGGAGGCGATGGCTCTGAGAAGCTCTGAAACCATGGTAGCGAAAAGCTTCTCCAGCTCTATCTCGTCATAGAACAAGATCTCGGCTCGGAAAGGTGCAGTTTGGTTAGGCAAAGATCGTCTGAATTCTTGGATCATCCAGGTACAGCTAAGTCCCGTACTGCCATCCTATGCATACTTTTAGCACCATGTAAGGAAATTGCGATCTGTCTGACTTACCTTGCGGGCGATGTCAAAGATGCCCAGGATGGCATTGATCAACGATGATTTACCACAACCCATGTGGCCGATGAAGGCGAAGCGGACCTCATTCGAAGGACGAGCGTCTAGAATGCCATTGACGTGTTGGACGAGGGCCTCGACATGACAGTCGGTGTACTGGTTTCTCTGGAACACCTTCTGAAATGTGATAGAGATCTGTCCTGCGAAGTTCAGAGCGCGCTGATGGCATGATCGGTGAGGGGCGCCAGCAGCAAGCATTCTATCAGGTGTGTTGAGATCCGCGATCTTTTCTCCAGTAGTATGCATCATGATATGTGTTTTTGAGGATACTGTTGTTGTGCATAAACAAGGTTTGGAGTAGAGTAGGTCGTTAGGCCAATGTTGACAGCAGAGGAAGGTATCGATATGAAGGCTGTTGTGGGACTGCGAGTGAAGACGGTCCGGCTGAGTTCGCTAATGTGAATCACCTGAAAGGGAGGGGTAGGTAATTTGGTGGCGATGTAAGAGTGAGTCGATGAGGTATTTCTTGAGAAAGTCCGGCCGTCTTGTGAACCAGTCCAAGAACAAGATGATGTGGTTAAGATGTCGAGACTAGTTGGAGGAGAGAAGAGAGATTGGTCCGAAAAATGAGAAGGTTGAGAAGTGGGAGAGATGGTGGGATGTGTGTATGAATTGAGGAGAAGGTCTGGGAGAGATGGCGGAGGTTATTTAAATAGCTAGTCGGACCTCTCGGAGGTCGAGGTGAAGGTGTGAGGTGTAAAGGTGAAGGCTGTGTGAGCATAAAATGTACACTGAAGATGTGTAGTCCACCCTCAGTGAATCGAAATCCAGCAATATTGCTGCGAGTGGATGATGAAAGGGAGATGCCATTGAGTCTGGCAAAAACGAGATGGAGTGAATGCGTTCAAGGAAAGGATGACTTTCGTGCCAGGTTGAACGAACCCGTTGTCAGAACGCCGCTGTCGAGTGAAGAAAGCCCCTCGAGTCGTGACTACCTTCAGAAGGCCCAAGAAATTGTTCTTCTTGCCCACACACTTCTCCAGAACTCAGAACATCTCCTTGAAGCTAGATTGTATATGGAAGACAGGTTCGACGTTCATACGTGTACCTGAGAAGTATCAGTTAAAGTTATGTTTGAAAAGGCTATCTCAACTTCCCATTTCGCTCAGGACCCACCCAACTACAAAGATGCACAATGTTTCTTCATAGTAAGAATCAATATCCATGGAGCACTAGCCAACGTAAACTGTAGATCACAGAAGACCATGTCAAAGCTGAAGTATTTCAGCGTCGCAACTGCCCTCCAAACCAATCATCAGATCGCAAGATAGTTTCTATTTCAGCGTGCTTGTCCAGAGGAAGAAAGAGTCTGTAACGTTGACTGCAGGTCAACGACATTCACACTGAACTTGAGAATCTCAGCCGTTCAATCGCTCCTCAGATCTAGCTATCAAACTTCAAGACACTGTTGTAGTTAGCAAGATGGTCCAGAGAGATCAGTGTGCTACATTCTGATGGTGTCAACTATGCAAGTTTGTGCATGACCATGTGATCGGGAGCAGAAACAGGGCTCGTCAAAGTCTTGTCATTGTTCGCATTTTGTGTTCGTGATCTTATCGAGATGTATTACACATGTTTAATTCTTCCTCACCAAGATCTCATTCTGCTCCTGGCGTGTTCGTAGTGCTTCGGTGGGGTCGACTTTTTTTGGGTTCGTTCTCCTTGCTTTTCTCAATGTCATCTCCCATCTGCGGCAGTATCTCCTTTGCAAGTTGTACGCGACGAGTGAGTTCCCCCCTCATCTTTCTCTCCTCTTCTGGCTCGACTTCCTTGTCCCGATAACAGTTGACGAAGCTGTTTTGGATTTCCTGCAGGCTGGCCTGGACACTGCTGGAAAGCTCGGTGCAGTGCATGTCCAAGACTTGTTGTAATTCAGAACGAGCTGTTTCATGGACAGACGACCACAGGCCTCCCATTATGCGAAGTTGACGCCTCATATGCTGAGGCTTGCGTACATTAGAATTTTTGCCCTTGATAGCTTCAGTTGATTCGTATATCGGAACCATGCATCGCGAGGTGATTGACGCATCTCTTTCGTCTGGGTGTGGCGAGGTGAGTTCGTGAATGACACCTTCGAATTCGGCCTTGAGTGAGCTGAAGGATTCCGCGACTGTTTTTCTCATCTCCGTTTTCTTCAGGTCAACCAGATGGGAGAAGGGTTCGAGCTTCACGAAAGTCGACTGCCGATCTTCCCGGACGCTGGTACTCATTTGGTTGACATGCTCTTCCAAAGCGATGGCAATGTTAATCTCCGAATTGATAATCATGTCCAGCAGGCTCTGGCATCTGGCCAGTATGAGGGGGTTTGATATCTTGATGAGGTCTCCGTTCCAGTATAATCCGGGAAGCGCTTTGGTTTTGAGTCGGAAGCCCCTCTTCTTTACCAGGTTGCGATACTTTGGAGGACTTATGGTTTCCCATCCCTGGCAAACATCATGGCTCTGCTCATTCAGCGTCTGCTCATTGAGTATGAGGACATCCAGTATGCGCTTAATCTCGTTGTTGACCATGTCTATGAAATCTTTTACGACTGCCGAGCATATCTACGATTTGTCAGCGTTGCGCAGTTCATAGCATTGTATTTCTGGTACTCACCGGCTTCAGATCGGTCACAATTGCCTCCAACCTTTCGCTGCCATTCAGGTGAGCCTTGCAGCACCACATCTCAAAGCTGCTGATGATTGAGGGCAAGGTGTTCTCGTAATGGAACGTGACTATATTGAAAGGTCTCTCTCCAGTTGCGCGTCGCAGATAGTGACGAAGAGCAGGGATTTGGGTGTCTGCCACAGATAGGACCGGGACGCTTGATTTTTTGAATCCAGCACGGTGACTCTCATACACCAAGGTGGACACACAGAAGACAGGAAGGGGGGTTACATCCCTGGTTGTTGTCCTGTATTTATTCTGCAAAGTCTCGGTGACGTACTCATTTCGAATCATGATACCACATCGATCTTTCCTGTCAAAATGCTGTTAGTTGCGGAGAGGTGCAGATATAGTGCGCCTACTTACTGAGCTTTGGCTACCTGTAGTTTTCGCCTATAAAAGACCGTCAGCCGACGATCACTTTCTGCGGATAAGTTACTCACAGCAATTGTTCTTTTTGAACGCGATACGGTATCTCGCTCGTTGCTATTTTTTGTCTTTTGTTGGCACGGAGCTGTTCAAGCTCCTTCTCAAGCTGGTCGACTTCATCTTCGGCTTCTTGCAATCGGTCTTTCTGAACGTCGTTGGCATTTCCCCAACCTTGGAACTGGCTGAGAGAGTCGGTGTGTGTAAGAACAGGGATAACTTTTCCGATTCGGTGTGAGAAGTATCCCTTTCGCAAATATCGCAGGACTGTATCATCGTTGATTGCTCGACTGATCTGCGCTATGATAAGAACGAAGATGCTTCTCGCAAACTCCTTCTTGACCATGGCAGCTCGTGTAGGATCACAATCGTTCAAGCCAGGTGTGTCCACCAGAACAATCCCGTCGTTGAGGAGAGGGGTGTCGAGACAGAATGTGATTTTTTTGACAATGGGCCAGCAAGCACGTTCGCATCCATAGTCTTGACCCTTTTTGACGGTGGTGTGAGTGAACCCTCGCAACTCTTGGAGAAGATCCGCTGTGGTTGCAGACTCCATGACCACAGTGCTCCCAACACTCTTTTCCGTGTAATTCCTGATAATTTCTTCGGACCAACGTACCATGCGAGCGATAGCTGCTTTGTCGTTCTCGCTGTGAGCTTGGCGAAGAAACTCTTTGGTCGCCTCGACAGAAGCGCATTCGGGGCGGTTGCAAAAAAGATTGGAGATAGCCTGTATGTGCCCATACTCATCGTGGTCCTTCTCGGAGTCGTCAAAATCTATATCTTCAGAGTCGGAAACGTTATCTTCGGACGGGTCGACGGCGGCATAGGCTTGCTTGAACTCAGTAGCCATAATTTCCTCCAGCTCGGCACCGCGGTAGTATTCGATCTCTGCCCTGAAAGGTTGTGTCTGGTCAGGCCGAACCCTCCTGAATTCATGGATGACCAGCGTCTCGCTCAAGCCACTATCGCCCTGTGCTCAATGATCAGTGATGACGCTTGCGTACAGGATCTTCTTGACGTACCGTGGGAGTCAGTAATCCCACAGAGATAAGGGCATTGCTGACGCTTGATTTGCCGGACCCCATGCCACCTGCAACGGTAATACGGATTTCAATCATAGGGCAGCATTCCCTACGTTCTTCAATCATGCTGGAAAGCTTGTTGACGTTGCTGCTAGTGCTTGTGGTTTCTTTGAGCGGCTCTTCCAGAAGCTGTATGATCGCTCGGTGCTTCTCCTTGGCTTTGGCAAACGAGGGATGGTTGGCTGGGGTCTTGGGTGCCTCTTCGACTGCAGTAGCATCGTAGCTGCTGATCTCTTCATCGTCGTCGTCAGACGAATCGTAGTCGTAATCTGCTTGTCTTTTCGACATTGTGAACAGAACCGAAGCAGTGAATGTTCGAGTGCAGTGTTCCGATGTTGTCGAGTACCGGTATTCGCGATTGTTGTGCTGGATAGGTAAAAAGTCGGGACCGCCGAAGGCTTATAACCATAAAGGTAGTTGGGTAGACTGTAGATGAGATGAAGAAGTTAAATCGAGAAGCGGAGCGTAGTGGCCACGAACAGAGGGAACCATATGAACGATAGGCTAAGAAGGTGGAACAGTGCTGGCAGGTTAATATAGGAAGCAGATTGATCTAAATGTGCGAGTGAAAGGGAATGGTGTGAAATGGAGGATATACAAGGTGAGATGTCTAGAGACAGCCCACCTCACTGCAGAAGACGATAAAAAGCGGTGTCGGCTAGCAAGTGAGCGCCGCAACAAGTGTAGACAAGCTCAACACGAGTGAAGAGTATGAGGACAGTGAAAATGCACCTTCTGTCGAAATGCATCAAAGGCGACAATAGACGGTAGTGAACCGAAAGCTTGGAATCGGACCTAGCTCATTTCAGCATTGTAAAGAAGGTGATATTAGCGTGTCAATAACTGATTCAAAAGCGCCCAAAGACCTTTTTGGCCATGCCCGCAACGCCCGCTATGCTTCAGAATCCCTAAACAAAAACGCTGGTAGTATAACAATATCAACAACACGCGCCTTGCTTGCCTCGTTTCTGAACAGAAGCAGCGTCGTTCATGCCCAGATTGATGGTTCTCGCAGTGTTGCCGCCACCAGCTCCAGGACCCTTGACTCCTGATCGTCTGTCATTCAGGTCGTACTTTCCGGCCTCGATGTTTTGATATATTCTCTCTGCGACCTCACGGAAAGCTCTTTCGACATTGTCGCCGCTCTTTGCCGAGGTCTCGACGTATTGCATGACCTTATTCTCTTTACACCACGTTTCGGCTTCTTCCTGTGTGACTTGACGCTTGTTCTCGGAGCCGGCTCCCTCGGCCACTGTGGTTGAAGCAGCAAGATCGCTCTTGTTTCCGACGAGCACGACGATGATGTTTTCTTCTGCAATCTGGCGGAGGTCGTTCAACCATGCTGTCACGGCTTCGAAAGTAGCACGCCTTGTGATGTCGAAGACCAGTAGGGCACCGCTGGCACCTCTGAAGTATGATCGTGTGATTGACTTGTACGTCTCTTGTCCAGCGGTATCCCATAACGATAGTTTCATATGCTTTTGATTTGGCGAATCGGTATTTGATGGTGTTTCAGTGGTAGGGTCGGCGGACGGGTCGTTGACTTTGAGAGCTAATGAGGCAGGAGGACCAACAGGTACAATGCGACTGCCGAATTCGACACCAATGGTTACATCGTGGTGAGGGGAGAAGCGTCCTTCGCACAGTCTTATCGTGAGCTGTAAACAGTACGGGTAAGCTGCTGTTGCTGGGGAGGGACATGATATGAGCGACTACATACACTGGACTTTCCGCAACCAGAGTCACCTAGCGATACGATTTTGGCGATATAATCCCAACTTTGCGCCATGATTGTGATGTGATTGATGTGCAGAAATGGGGACAAATCGGAAAGGAGCAACAATCAAACATCTGGGTCGTTCCTGCGGCGGCCTTGTCCGCAGATCTGGAGAAGGATTGCCCTGTGCGTCAGCTGTGTCGTCATTCTGGACATGGGTGAAGATGCAACTTTTGCTCCTTCCGCACTGCATCTCTCGTCCAATTGATCCCTGTACGATGGACTGAAGGAAGTCACAGTCGCCTCCTCATTCTCTTCTCTGACCTCGAGAATGCAGGTTTCCTCACGACTTGGGAAGAGCGATACACCGAGTCTGTGTTTCGGCGACGACGGTTGAGAGCCGGGGCCGAATGACTCCCTCACATGCACGCCGCCAATGATGGAAGCCGATCGTAAACATGTGCTCCATTCGATAGTCTATTCTCAGCCTCAATATCAACTTGTCATCTCTCCTTCCACTTCTGCCTGCTTCGCTCCTTCCTCTTCTCTGAACACTTCCTTCCTCCACTAACCACTCACACGTATACACACCGTCCTTACACGTAGCAACATGGCAATCAACGCCAAGATGGAACCAAAGGCAGGAGACGCCGTAACCCCCTCGCCCGCCACTTCGAACAAGCCTGTCGTCTGTGTCTTGTAAGTGTGTTCCTGCTCGAGTCATAGAATGAAGCCTCTGACATTGCCCTTCTTAGCTGCGGTGCCTCCGGAGGCAACTCCCCCGCTCATCTTGCCGCCGCTCGCGAACTCGCCCAAGCCCTCCATGAGAACAACATGAAACTGGTATACGGAGGTGGCACTGTCGGCATAATGGGCGAAGTCGCCAAGACTCTGGTCTCCCTGGCCGGTCCGGACGCTGTCCACGGTATCATTCCCGAGGCTCTTGTCAAGTACGAGCGCGACTACAAGGAAGGCGCACCCCTGGATTCCGTTATTGACGAGTCAACCTTTGGTCGCACCACCGTTGTCGCAGATATGCACTCGCGCAAGCAAGCCATGGCTCGCGAGGTCATCGATGGCGGTGAGGGTGGTGGCTTCGTCGCACTCAGTGGAGGCTATGGCACCATGGAAGAACTCATGGAAGTCACCACCTGGAACCAGCTGGGTATTCACGCCCGTGGCGTCATCGTCTTCAATGTCGAGGGCTACTACGACGGCCTTCTCCAATGGGTGCGCACTGCCGTCAAGAGCGGCTTCATCGCAAACAACAACTCCAACATCATGATCGAAGCCAAGACTGGTGCCGAATGTGTTGAATCGCTGAAGAACTACCAAAACGCTGAAGGTAGAATGAAGTTGGAGTGGAACCAGAAATGATCTCACACCTAACAACATTCTCACCTATTGCCATGTCAGCAGCATGGAGCCAAGAAACCGGCTATCATGCCTAATCGTCCAGTACAAGCTTCGCTCGCTGTCGTCACCGAGCAATATACCGCTGGTCATTGCATCTCCATCAGGATATTACACTGACGCCGTTCGGCCGTAAGGGCTTGCCAAGTACGAGATCGATGCATACCGATGGACGCCTAAACCTGAACTGAATTCTAGAGAGCCGTGCTCACGGATAGAATGCTACATGTAGATGCATCCCAAAGCCACAAGCATATAGACGCCACGAGAAATACAGAACTAGATTCGACAGAAAGTATGCAGTCCGAACGTGAAGGCCCAACCCAAGCACGACATTTGAACGCCCTTTCTATCGGGATCCAGGTTATAATATACAGCAGTATTTCCTTCATGTGCGATCAGTTAGGGCAGAGATGGCGACAACGAGAACAGGCCCTATAAGCGGACCTATATGTGACAACAAAAGACGTTCGCTGGACCCTTGGGGCCACAATATGACGACCACCAAGCAGATTCCACCAATACCATCTTCCTACCTCGACCGGTGAGTAGACCAACATGGCAATGTCTTCCCTGGAATGCATAAGAGATCGATTATCATAATGATCACCATACCTGCAAACATTGCTGATAGGAAAAAGGCCAGTGCGGAAAACCAGCAGCCAGCAAGCAGCACGGCTAAACGCCTGTCGTCCAATGAACAAAGCAGGAATGACGTCGGCTAGCTATCCCTTCCCGTCGCCCTCGCACACATCGGAGACGGCCACTGGTCCGAAGGTGTACGGAAACCCTCCACCCCTCAAGCCAGTCACAATCATGGATCTGCTTCGGTTTCGGGACCCTTTCTTTGGTATCACGCTCCAACGGGGCACGGCGGACCAGCCGAAAGTGTAAAGGATCAGATAAGGTAAGGGTGTCTGTCGCCCTTTTCTGTTTTATGATATTAACCGGCGGTTTTGGACAGGGTGTCTCGACTGGTACGGCAGCTGGTCCGAAAGGCGTTTTGGAGAGGTACCCACGTAACATCACTCACGCCGAATGGAGATGCAAGCAAGCCATGTGGCTCTCTCTCTCTCACATGTGGGGCTGTTTTGTGGCATCGGTATTGTTAACCTTCGGCAGATGGCATAGCTGCCGGGGGAGTAAGGGCGGGATGTGGCGCACGGTTACAACGTCTAGAGTGTTAGAAAGGGAGCCGGCCACCATCGCGAGCAGAAGTACTCGGATACGCTTTGGTGAGGAAATCCGCCAAGCCCACCCACACATATCCGGGTACTTCTGCTCGCGATGGTGCGGCCTTGGTTGGTATCCTTCATCTATCGGTGATGGATGCTTGGCCGAAGGTATGCGAATGGTAGGGTTGCATTACGTACGTGCCTGCCTGCCGAATGTCTCGTGGTTTGAACAGCATGGCTCGCTAATGTATGGCCTTTTGGTGCATTATGCTCCTTCTCCAAAGATCCAAGGGAATAAGACACAGATTGTGCCTTGTCGGCCGACGGATGTATTTGCCCCCCTTAGTCGTCTTTGTCGATGCATCACAAACAAGTCTAGCGAGTCGTATCGCCTACCATGCTCTTCTTTTCCTCATGCAAAGACAAAAAGACAAGCGAACAGAGAAACGCAGAAAGAGGAAAATCAGCATGCTGATCTGTTGTTATGTCTTCTCCTCGGATGGCGGCCGTGACGCCGCGAGCGGTGTTGCATTCATTTCGCCTCATCGCCCCAAGTATGGACATTGGACAAATCGCCCCAATGTTTCGCATGCATGAGGCTGACTTGCATGTCATGCAAACGCATGCAGGTTTTTGGCAAAGGGCGTCTCAAGCAGCTGGCCGTGAGTTTGGTCCTTCCTGCAGGCTTCAACATTGCCACGTAGAATGTGCTGTGACCACATCTGGTAGAGATGTACAAGATGTTTGTCAGAGAGAATGAGGAGTTTGCGTGGAAAGAATGGCATGGGCCGGCCTGGGCTTTCCCATGCTGCAGAGGATGGGCTTTTGTTTGATGCAGGGTGAAGTACCGCGAAATATCCCTTGCGACGGTGAGACGTTTGACATGGAGATCACTCCGGGATGAGGTAATTGTGTACTCGAGCCAAACGTTGAATTGGAAAAAACGTGAATACAGTTTTGGAGATACCGCTTTCAAGGCCGAGACTATGATCAAAGGATGTTTATTGATGGACGGACAGCATTTTCCGAGACAGTGAACAACCACCATTTCCCGCAATCATGAGATGTTACATCCTTGACCAGGGCAGGAACGCCCCGTTCTTTGCACAACCAATCCCGTCACGTTCGGAGCGTGTTCATGATCTACATTAATTCCAAGGCCCAGGCCTCTGCCATACCCCCGGGTTCAAGCATATGTTAGCACATCAACATGGATGCAGCTTTCTCCATATTCGCTACCGAATAAGAAGAGCACACGACCAAGTTGTCGTAACCAGTGATGCTCGCTGGTGCTGCAGAAGAAGGGCTGATGTGGACACAGGAGAGCGGTATCTTTGACGATCCACGGAGGGCTTGCAGGGTATCCGAGACTTGGGCCGCAAACTTGGTCTGAGACGACATGTTGCCAGTGGCTTTGGTGTCGATCAAAAGGGCTGGGTCGCAATTGACAACAATGATGGCTCCTGCTTTCCGAACCCACGCGGCATGGAGATCTGTCAGACCGACTTTTGCGACGAATGGGACGTGTCGGACCCTAGCATGTCGTTTGCTCAGAGCTCGACCGAGGACCTCGAAGGGGTCCTCACGGCTGCCCTCTCTTGGGATTGCGGGTGTGAATAATATAACGAGTTGGTCTGCTGGGAGGGAGCCGAGTGCTTCCAGGCTGGAAGAAGAAGACTGGATGAAACGGACACTCGAAGATTGGACTTGGGCAGTGGTACAAGCCAACGTTGGTTTAGTATCAGCCATAATTGATGTTCCAAGATCGACAGGGCGGTATTGCCAAGTCAGGGACATTGAAGGCTTGAAGAAGGGTCCAAGACTGTTTTGATATGTCGAGATAAAGTTTGAACTCTCGAGAGTGGTGCTGAAGAGAGCAGAAAAACAGGAAGGCGCAGTTCTTCCTGGGCTTATAAGTCTAGCGTCTGAGATAGTCTTGAAACTCACAGACTATGGCCAGGTAGTCAATAAGCACCATGACGGTATCCTTGATCCGTAGACCAATTGAAAAATCTGCTCGGGCAATCGTTCATGCATTCAATGCATCAAGCCTCGAGCCATGATCTCCCCATCGGAAGAACGGTCTTTTCCTCTCTCGTACTTGACAGAAGAGCCCTTCAACGTTGTGGCTGAGATCGGCGAAGAGGTCGACCTTGGACCAAGGAACGAGCACGATGCAGGGTGGGTAGTCGCGCAAACAAAGTGGGGCAACATGGCAGTGTCCACCATATGCCAAGCTGAAACTTCGTCTATGAGCATGACAAACCTGATCCTGGAACGGTCATAGAGAGTAACAGCATGGATTTATTGACAGATGTGTGAGGCGTATAGTACCTCTGGCAGTTGTATCTTCCGACATGTCACAAATTCGAGACGGGAGCGGAATCTACACGAGACGCCTCCCTACCAGATTGAATGGACCTACTGTTAACCAGACAGGCAACCCATGACTTCGATAGTAATCATGATCCATGGATACGATGACTTTCGTGCCGTCTTCAAACGGACCGCTCGGCTGCGCGAAACATAGGGGGAGAGCTGCGGCATTCCACATAGCATATTGATATTGGGTCGACCGGGCGTCAGGGAGGTCATTAAATGGAACGGCTAGAATTAGTCTCGATTTCTATGCTATTTCAATTCATTGAAATCCAGCTATCTAGATGTCAGTTCCATTGCAGTTGCAGTTCCATTTTAATTGAAATCATGCTCTATATAGCTACCTCGTCGTCGTCGTCGTCGTTAAAGGCTTTAATGTCGATATATTCGTCGTCCCCTACCTCTTATATAGGAAGGTAGTTAAACCGCTAGTTTTTCTTCTAGTTCTTAAGGCACTTAATTATCTCTATGTGTTCAAAGCTAATCTAAGCTCTATCCTATAATAGAGTTCGTCTATAGCTGCTAAACACTCGCTTAGACTCTACTAATATAGGGTTTGCTAATAGTACGTCGATAGCTATCTACGATAGGTTAGGATATTGTCGACGCTACTAAGGCTCGAGCTACCATTATAGAGGGTTATTAATAGCGAGGGGGTCGCCTTTAATAAAGTAGTCGAACTCATTAGTAATAGGTTTAACGACGTTTAAGGTCTTCTTCTACTCGTGAAAATTCCTAATATTTAGACTACCTATTGTCGTAGATGTAGTAGGTGCTATAGTAGCTATAGCTATCGAGACAACTTAATATTCCTAGTTATATAGACTCCTCGTAGCTCTTACTCCTTTACTAATCTAGTTATCCTCCTAATGGGCTATAATGTAGCTATATTAATACGCTAGGTAGAAGAGGATTGTAGACTAGTATACGGGCGATTTGTCGTTAGTAGTATACTACTATTCGTAGTAGTATTAACTAGACTAGAGTACGGCGAGGAACGGAGCATTATGTTAATGCTAGATAGCGGCTTAATCGTAGTAGAGTCTAAGGAAGTCTATAGCAATAATGACCTAGGTTAAAAGTTAGCAATATTTATAAAATCCTACCCTATTAGAGACATACCTACTTAAGAGTTACGCCGTCGCCCTCTACGTCCTTAGTAATAAGGAGGAACTACTTAAGGAAGTCGTAGGTGTCCTAAATGACTACCTAATGCTTTAGATATAGAGGATATCTATATAGTTCTAGGTGTTCGACCTACTAGCGGGTAAGGATATTATAGTATTATAGGGCTCTCTCGAACATCTTAAAATAGCTATTCTACCTCGTCGAATTATTAGTAAATATAGTATAGCCTATAGTAACTTTAAAGAGGCGAGTAAGACGCTTATACTTCTTAATAGTCTTTATTAACTACTTAAGGTAACGAATAGCCTCCTCGGCGGGCCGCGGCCTATTTAGACTTACTACGCTATAGCACCTTAGCCGGATTATCGTAGTTAGCTATCCTCTTTGCCTCGTCGATAGCTTCCTTAGTTAAGGCACTCTAAAAGGCTTAAAGCATTAGATTAGTCTAGTAACTAAAGCACCGCGTCCGATACTAAATAGGATCCTAATTAATAGATCTATCCTCTTATAATTGCTTAGATAGGGCTCTTATTATAGTATCGTTATAGGTAGCGTTATCTAAGGTAATGTATCTAGGGTTAATAAGGTCTAATAACAGTTTAATTTATAGACTATCGTACGAAGGAGGGAAAGAGGAGCGTAAGCTTAAACTAGCTAATATAGTGCGTTACGAGGTGCGCGACGTAGGGCCTTAGCGTTACTCGGTAGTAGCCGAGGACTATAGTTCGAATTAGAGCTAAACTATATTATTACCCCCCCTTTAGAAAGCGAGCTCCGTTAAGCTTCGAAATCGCCTAATTCTGCGATAAAACCCTTAGTAGTAGAAACATATATGTTTACTCTATTTGTTTCCATTTCCTTAGCTATCGACTTAGCTATTAGAGTAGCTCTATAGACGGTCCTTCTATATCCTTAACCGTCTACTTAGTCTTCTATCTATGCTGCTCTAAGCGTAGAGTTCTCGTCTCTAGGGATTAAGGCGTCGTATATAAGTAATAGAGTACGTTAAGCGAGCTTAGAGGACTTATACCTTAGGCAAAGAGCATAAGAGGACTAATTCTTTACTAGGTTAGTATAAGAGTATAAAGGTATATAGCAACGTATAAAGTCCTACTAGTAATATAGTTACTAATAGTAAAGACTAATCGATGCCCCGAGTATTAGTGTCTTCGAAAGTAAAGATATGCTTATATATACTAAGCCTCGCTTAGAGGCTTAGGCTTTGTTATAGAGGCTACCCTAGCCTCTCTAGTAATAATTATCCCCTCCTCTATACGGTTATCCGTAACCGAGAGGCTAATAGTCGGTATACTGCATATAGCTAGCGTATAGTACGTAATGCGTGCTTTATTTATAGTTACCTCGTATATAGCTCGTAAGGGCTCGTATAGGGGGAGTAGCGTCTACTTTACTTGCTCCTAAATCTAGCGTTACGTCGCGTACGGCCGGAATTCGTAAAATTGTCGCGTTATATATACGTCGCGTACGGGCTCGCTTCCCTAGGCTTTACTAGAGTACGCCCTAGCGTCGTAATAATAACGCTATTATCTTAGTAGTCTATACTATAGCATAACATATAGAATTTCAAATTACGCTAGCAATTCTTCCTCCTATTAGCTTTATAACATCTGCTTAGTAGCCCTAATACCTCTAGTAAGTAACCCTTCCTAATGCTACTTATCCTTTCTAATATATGCGCCGCTTACGCTAAGCATATGTTTAATAGTTTCGACTTTTTTCCGCTTATAGAATTGTTTTATTATAACCGTATGTACGTAGCATACGCGCGGCATACGCGTTAACCTTACTTATCCTCTCCTCTAATAGGCTTACTCTATAAGTTAATTACGTACCTTATACTAACTTTCTAGTAGATAGATCTCGCAATATTAAATTCCGATCTTACTCGCTTTAAGCGCGAATCCGTAGCTCGTCTACGCGAAGAAGAGGCTTGCTATAAGGGCGTATCTAAGATAATTGCCTTCCTTATACCCCGTCGTCCCCTTTACTCGCGTTCTACTAGTAGCGCGTATAGTTCCGGCTCTCGCTATAAGCCTAGTACTCTACGTAACCTGTTCCCTAGTCCCGGATCCTAGTACCGCCGTCGCTATAAGGCCCCTATGTCCGTCTATACTTCTCCGGATATGCTCCTTAACGGTACTCTTATAGTATCCGCTAATCGTATACGTCGTATCTACGAGGAGTTACTTACTCTATCTTACCCTCGCTAACCCGACTTTAGTAGTAGCTCTACTTTACGCCGCCGTCGCGCTAAGCGCTCCTTATCCCCCTTCTAGGACTTAGTTACCCTTACCCGTCGTAGTCGCGCTAAGCCCGCTTCTAGCTCTACTTATACCTCTTATAGTATACGTTTTAATAAGACTCCCCTTAAGGAGTAGCTTATTACCCTACGCTACTATATTAAGGAGCTCTCGGCTACCTTACCTAGCGTACGCTATATACCTACCTCTTATAATAAGGAGGACCCTACCCTAATGTCTAGAGGTGCCGGCGGACCGGTTAACCCTACTTTAAACGCTAGCTTACTATACGTTCGCCCTAGTCCTACTAACGACCTTAATACTTATAGACGCGCCGACCGCGCTACGGAGGAGGACTACCTTACTACCTTAGAGAGAAACTAGTATAAGTATAATCTTCTACGCTATCGCTCTCCTTACCTCGACTCTACTAGCCGCGGTCGTAACGCTACCTATACCTATATGCCTAAGCATATCTTACTTACTAATCGTACTTATCGTCTATACGCCGTTAGTCCTAAGGAGCGTAAGCGCTATCGTCGCGACTTCGAGGCCGCTACTAAGGCTAAGCGCCTTATTAATGCTAAGGAGCTAGTTAAGGAGGAACGCTGCGCTATAGAGTATAGTCGTCGTCTCTCCTACGGCGACCTCCCTATCTTTAACCTACGCTCGCGTTCTCGTTTACGCTTACCCTTACCGAACTTCCTAGCTAGTTACGCCGTTAGCACCGTCGAGGTGCTCTAGAATTTTATATGCTTTCGCTATACTTAGTACCTAAAGGCTACTAACATCGGTAAGTTCCTAGTACTACCCTTATACGATACGTATACGCTAACATTTTTTCTTAGACGCCTATAACGCTTCTTACGAGCCGGGCATATCTAAGGCGTACTAGCGCTACGCTAGTAACCGCTATAAGTGTATCCCTCTATACGCTATCTTAACTCTATACTTTAACGACGTCGTACGCGCTAAGGACGCCTTATTCCTCGCTAAGTACTACTAGTTGTCGTACCTACGTACCTACGAATTAATCGTCTAGCGTACCCTACTCGAGTTCTATAACTATTGCCGTTAGTACGGTAACTCCTTAACCTAGCGCGTTAGCAACATTGCCGTCCCTTATATGTTCTACTATAATATAACTATAGACGAGATTATACGCTATAAGACCTTAATTAAGTCGTAGCGCCTACGCTACGCCTTTAAGGTAGTAGCTACTCCTTATAAGCGCCGTTCTCGTAGTCGTTCCTATAGTAGTAGTAGTAGATAGGGTCGCTACCCTCGTTATAGCTCCGGCCCTACTAGTATCTCTCCGATAGAGCTCGACTCTATTAGGGGCTACTCGGATAATAGCTACTCTAAGGAGTAGGTCTTCGGACCTACTCGTCGGGTACGTACCTAGTACGCCCCGACCT
>NW_021941079.1:0-40709 GCF_000721785.1 Aureobasidium pullulans EXF-150
TTATAATATAGTAGTTAGGGTAATAGATGTAGTAAGAGGAAGTTAGGTAATGTAGAGAAGCTATAATATAAAGACTTCCGTACTATAATAGTATTTAACTAACTTAATTATAACATACATATTAGTTCTACCCCTTAATAACTATTTCCCCTAGAGCTCTAGCTTCTAACTACTAGGCGATACTTTTTGACTTATAGGAAGGATATTATATACAAAAATTAGATTACGGAGGCTTAAATACGATAAGTGTTAAAATATAAGCTATTATAGTCTACACAATTATGTAGCGTTACACTTTTTAATAATAAGGGGATTAAAAGGACGTAGTATAGTTAAAATAGCTAGTTATAACAATTTTTAGGGTAATATAGTAAGATCTTACGACTTCTTATATAATACGCTAGATCTCTATACTACTTATCTCGAACATACTAGCGGCCTTAGCCTCTTCTATAATAAGTCGTTTATAATTTTCACGTCTAATAGATATCTTTACTAGGAAAGGCTCTATAGTAAGGTAATAATTTAGGCATTTGCTATCTAACGCTCCTTCCTATTATTAAAGTTAGTAACCGCATTATTTAGATTAGCCGATATCCTTACTAGGGTATAGTTAAAGTAGAATACTAGATAAGCAATATTAATAGATAGACCTTTCTACGCTAAGTAGTAGCTAATATAACTTAGACTACCTCTACTAAACTACTAGATTCTATGCGCTACGTCTATCTTATAGCCGTCTAACTAGCGCTCTAGCTTAAAACTCTTAGGTTCTTTATACTTATCTCTTATAGCGATTTCATTAATTATAAACCCTATCCTAGCCGTATAAATGTAACCTTTAAACTCGATATCTATAGTAGCATAATAGTTAGGAGTAACCTAGAAAATCGGGCGCTATCATAATAGTTCCTTAATAATTGCGTAGATATAAGGTATATTCTTAAGATTAGTAAGGTTAGGCAATCTTAGACTACTATTATAGTCGTAAATTAGGTTAACTTCTCGACGGGCTCGTACGAAGCTATTAGGGTAGTATACTATAGACATTATAAAGGTGTTAAGAACCTTATAAGTCGTATTACTCCTAGCTTTAATTAGTTATATAGCGACGTATATAGCGTCCAAATCTAAGCCTATATACTTAGACTTAGGGTTAAGAAGTATGTCCCTTACGAATAAAGGGGGAGTAGTACCCTACTTAATCTATTCTATTATAGGTTGCTACTAACTATTATAGGTTCCATTTTCCTATTTTTTCCTAGTAGGGGCGCTAGAGCTATAGAGGTTAGGGTAACTTGTTAAGCTTAGGAAACTAGTTAACTAAACTTCTACTAATACTACTAATAAAGGTCGTAATAATATCCTAGAGGTCGCTAAGCTCTTTGCCTAATTAAGTAAGGCAACCGCTAAAAGCGATCTAGTATACTACTAAGTTTGCGTAGTAATAGTAATGTCTATACTATCTATACGGTTAAATTAGGTGTTTAGCTATTATCTATATGCTTTTAAGCTCTTACTACTCGCCGTACTATCTAAGAGCTATACTATTTGAATAAGCTATATATAATACTTCTATGCTTAGTCTAGCCGCTAGGGGGTAGAAGTAGAGATCTACTACTCTTACTAAGTATTTCACTAGCAACAGGCATTAGAGATCGACCATTTGTTTATAAGCCTCGCTTAGCTATAATCTCGTTAACTATACGAGTACTATTAAGAAATATGTAGGTCTTTAATCCGAGGTAAATAGTTGCTATCTCTCTATACTCCGTAAGACTACGTTACTATACTTTGTTAATTAAGCCTATAATCGAACCTAATTAACGACTTACCCATCTATGCTTAACGTTATTAGGAGCTTGCTTTAGTTATCGTAGGCTCCCTACGATTAGTTAGCCTTTCGGCCCTACTAGAAGTTTCGATAGCTGTCCGTTTTAAGTGTTACGAAGACCTATAGGAAGGAATTTACGACGGATAGTAATGTATAATAGCGTTAGAAAGACTATAAGTAGAACAGCTACTACTATTATAGGCTTTATCTTCGTAGTAAGGACTATATCGTCGTAGATAGCCATTCTTTTAAGCTAGAGGTTTTCGTTAAATTAATTAAGCGTAAAACTATAGTAGGATTGTTTAACATAGTAGTTATAATACTAATCTAAGGTTAATGTCTATTAGAGGAATCTAATATAGTTTAATACTAGTAGTCGTAATAATGGCGCTACTAACTTTAACCGCTAATATAGGCTCTAAACGCCGACATAGACCTTAGAAGGTCTTAGAACGAAGCCGACCCCGCTCTTATATAGATTAAAATAGCGTAGGTTCGTATCATTATCCTATTAATTAATTCCGCTTAATCATTCGAGTATAGCTTTATCTAATACTTCTCCTTTCTCTTACTTTCTTAGCTCTAGTGCTAAAAGATAACTATAGCTATATCGATTGCTAATATAATTAAGAATGCGGCTATTAGCTAGCCTAAAGCTCTCGAATTAAACAAAATTGATATATATTATTACTTTGTTCCTAAGTTCTATATAGAGGCGGTTAGAAAGGCTAGTAGCGATCCTAGCGGTTAGCCTACCCTAAGTTAGAGTTAGGCCGAGTTAGAGCATATAATAGATCGTCTAGGCGTATAGGTTATAGTCCTCTCTATAACCGCGCTAGGAGCTTATATACTTAAAGGAGAGGACGCATCTAATCTCGCTTATAAGCTTAATCTTAAAGTAAAAAGAATCTAAGATTTATAGTCGACTTAGTTTACCTTCTTTGCTAACCTTCTAAGTCTACTTAATACTAAAGCGGCCCTTAAGGAGATTCGTTATGCTATAGCTAAGCTACACGCTAATAGCGTAACGCTATTTATACGCTATAGAGAAGGCAACACTTATCTTAGACATATAGACCTACATCCTATATAGGCGGAGATAAATCGTAGGAAATATATTATCTTTGTATACCCTACTTACCCTAAGGATATAGATCCTATAAACCCTCGTATACCTTAGCCTATAATCGACTATCTACATAAAACAACTAGGACTGCTATAGATATAATTATTTAGGGTACTAGAACCTACTTTCTAGACTATAAGGTAATCCTCTCTTACGCTAGTAGGACACTCCCTTACATTATTAGCTACTTAGCAACACTACTTAGCTATACACTAGATGTAGCTATAAAAGTTCGCCTAGGTGTTACCTATAAGGAGATGGTTAAGGCCTTCTATAGCTTTCATTACGACCTTACTCTATCTAGTTTACCTACTATACTTAATATGCTACTAAAGCTTGTCCCTTACGATCATATTCTTTATAGAGTAAGCTAGCTCCTATCTTCCTATCTATCTATCTTACTAACGATATTTTAGAGTAACTTTCCTTATATACTATTACTTATATATCTAGCATTCTTATAAGAACTTAAGTCTTATAATATAACGCTTAACTTAAGGAATAAGATCAACTTTAGGAACGCTAGGAAATTGCTTCCTATAATGCTATAATAGATATATAGCGATGTTGTCTTATAGTATATATACCTGTTCCTCTAGTATTTACGTTAGACTTTATCCTAACTATCTTAAATACGTAGTCGCTTAAGAATGTTTTACTTGTAGGTATAAAAATTTGCGACAAATTAAGGTAAAGAGAGTTAAAACGAAAATTAAGATAGGCGCAAAGTTTTCTAGAATACTATGCTTTATACCTATATATGCATATTTCTATAGATGTGACGTTATAGACTCGTATATTAACCCTTACTACTATAGTAGTAATAGTAGTGCTATAATATAGTACCTATAGAAGGTGTATTAGTAGTACCCTAACATCCTAGTCATTATATTAGAGTAGGTGTCTATCTCGCGTAACAAGAAAAATGCGATCATTTAATATAGTTACTAGATACGAGATTATACTATTCTAAGTAGTCTATACTACGTCTAGAGTAGACATTAGATAGATTAGACTAGACCTAACCTCTAGTCTAGTCTACTAGATCTACTAAGCGATCTACTCTAGCTAGATCTAGTAGATCGGATCGATCTAGTCTAGTCTAGTTACTATATAGAGGGTCTTAGTAGAGGAGGTAATATAGCTAGTCGATAGAAGGGAGTCATTCATTTAGCCTCTTAAGGCACGCTATTTATAAGTTTAAACGAGCCCTTTAGCCTTATAATAATACTAGTCTTTATCTAGCTCTTAATATACTACGTCTAACCTATTGCTCTTATAGATAGCTTTCCTCGTAGCGGTGTTACTATAAGGCTAGTACTCGAGAACACACGCTCTAGCTTATCTAATATTGCTAGTATTATAAAGAGATCTCGAGCTATACGTAATAGACGGGGGTAGGCCTACTTTTAACGCTATATTAACTAGAACTTAAGAGGTCTATACTCATTTAGTTATTGCCCTTCCTTATACTACTTCTAGTATTTATTAGTAGATATGTTGTTCTTAACATTAGAGAAGTTGCTTAGAAGGTCATTATCTATCTAGCGTGCGTTATCTTTAATTATAAGAGACTCTATGTCCTTAGTAGTAACTAGAAGGTTAGCATATTTAAGCTATAACTTCTTAACTGTAACGCGAGCTTAGCTAATCTAACTAGGGCGACCTCGCTATACCTTCTTAAGCCATTTCTACTCTAGACTAGGATAGAGCATAAATGCTACGACATATATAGGTGACTAGTTAGTCTTTAAGTAGTATTCATCTAACTTCTACTATATAAGGTTAATGCTAACATAAAGCATATAGTATTCTAGCGTAGTTTTAAATAGATCTTTAGCTAGAGATTCGTAAGTAGAAGGAAGGGGAGGAGGCATTAATTAAGACTAGCTTTAAGACTATTTCGGCCTTCTACGTTTAGTACAAATAGGTGCTAGTACTAGTTTATAGTGATCTTATGAATCGAAGATAGTAGATGTCTAAGAATTAACTATAGTATAATCCTAAGTTAGCCGAATAATTAAGTATTCTTGCTTTATAACCTTAAGATAAGTAAGTAATTTCTCTATAGTAGGGATTACCTACTAAATTGCGCTATAACTAGCACCTCTACCCTTGCCCTTAAGACGCTAAGTTACCTAGTAGAGAGGCTAGAGAAGTCCGTTATATATAATAATAATAGACTAGTTATCTTAAGTAATAAAGTCGTTAAGGAAGGCTAGCTTCTTATAGCGCTTCTCTAGAGGTAGTTTCCTACTATAGTTAGTAATCTTGTTCTAGTAATCTTACTACTCTATATACGCCTTATAATAGAAGTCCTTAACTACTAGCCTAATTTTAATAAAAACATTAATAGTGTCTAACATTAAGTTCTATTAAGTGTCTTTAGGCATATAAAGCTCGCTAATCTTACTAATTAGAGGATAGTCTTATTGTAACTGCTTAAAAGCCTCGTTTCATTAAGGCGAGGACTATATCTAGATAATAGTGTTTCTTATCTTACTAAGAGGGCCCTTCTTACGCTAAATAGAGAGGTTATAGTCCTTAAGGTCGATTACTATAAGCTCGTTCTCGAAAGCTTCCTCGTCTATACTCTATAGTATAGCTTAAGCTATAAGGTTAATCTTATAGCTAGAGCAGTAAAGGCGTTAGTGTAGGGGGCTAAACCTGTATTTAAGGACGAGAGCTTCGATATAGGTGTCGTTATTTGTTACGTTATTAGTTATAAAGTAGCTAATACTCTTACTAATGTTAAAGTGCTTAATAATTGCTATAATATTGTTAGTAATATTAATACTAGAGTAATGGCTAAGTTGTTATAGAAGTGCTAGCAAGAAAGTCTTTAGATTACTAAACTTATTAGCGAAGTAATAATTAACACCTAACAACGTACGTAGATTACATAAAGTCTATAGATTAAAGGATAGATAGATCTTACTTGTAGCGGCATATAGATTCTTAGTAATAATGCCTATATAGCTATTATATACCTACGAGATATAGCTAGCGATTGTCTTATATATTACAAGATAACCTTACTAACTAACTAATAGATTAAGCAAAAGCAAAAGGTCCTATAGATAGGGTAATTTAAAAAGCTAAAATACATGGTTATTATAATAAATTAAAGCTATAACTCGAGCCTTCTAAGTAGCTAGGTAGAAGACTATCCTATAGCGCTCTATGTCTTGTCTATAACTTAAGCTCTTAGTTAACGAAGCAGCAAAGCTACTAGATAGGCGACTACGTTTAGCCTAGCCTTCACTATATATAGTAATGTTGTAGATCGATAAATGATTAATGCTAGGTATAGTGCTATAGCCTACGCTAAAGGCATAACGAGTAATACGTTTATTATAGTAAGAGCGATAGACCTAGTAGTAAGCCTTAGGAACTACGCCCTAAACCTACATTCGCTAGCTATAGTTAAATATCTATGTAAAGTCGACGTCTTTGTAGTAATTAAGGTTTTCTAATAGTGCGAGAGGTATTAATATACGTAGTAGTACTTCTAAAGTCGTTAGGTCGTTAAAATTTAGTAGGGGTGTTAAGCTTAGAGGAGGGCGTAAGGGTTGTTAATAGAGCTAAGTATTTGCTTTAAGACTCGAGTAGATTAGAGGAAGAGAGTATCTAAGAGCTCTATAAGGTCTCCGCTAGAGTTTAAGAAGGTTATGTCGCTATATAGTAGCTATAATATAGCTTATTTAGACGCGTTGTTAAGAAGGCCTCGACTAAGGTCTCCCGAGGTTTAGCTAAGCTAATTAGAAGACTACTAGAGTACTACTAGATAGTCTGCTAGATCTACTAGATCGATCTAGTAGATCTAGTACACTAAACTAGTCTACTAGACCGCTACTTAGGATCTAGTCTAGCTAGCGATCTGGTAGATCGATCTAGTAGACTAATTTAGCGATCTGTCTAGTACTAACTCTACAAGCAGATAGTGGCGAAACTGCTAACCCTAATCGCAGGGCCGAAAAGTCTTATAACGAATTCTAAGGTCGCTACGATAAGATGTTGTATGTTGATTTTCACATTGAGAAGTCAAGTTAGTTCCTCGCTAATTTCTTAGTGCAAAGAAATACCAGTATATCGATTCCTCGTGTCATCGACTGGAACGATGATCCTTCAAACGCCGTTGGCTGCGAATACGTAATCATGGAGTATGCTGCAGGCGTCCCGTTGAGCAGCGTTTGGCAGCAGCTCGCCGCCAATGCGTCCGTTCGCATTCTGAATGCATACAGCTCGACCCTCAAGGGTCTCCAAGGAAGCACCGATTTGTATCTTTCAGCGGGACTATATGGATATCAGTTCGCGAACGCTGCAGAACTAATGCGCTCTTACTCTGGATGGAACATCTCAAGCCAACATGACTTCGGAACCATTCTTACGGACATCTTTGCGAGCGTGAGTCTTTCGTTTCTGGAGAAACACAACGGCAACCCAACTTCCAAGTTCCATGGGCATTATTACGCCAACTGGGATCTGTGCAACATCGCAAATCTCATGGCTGTTGGTATCTTCACGGACAATCAGACAATGTACGACTACGCCACAGAATACTTCTTGACTGGTGCTGGAAATGGTGCCCTACCCAACTTCGCAGTCGCCAATTTTACTGAAGAGGGCACAGGAAAGACCCTCACGCAAGGCCAAGAAGCAGGGAGAGATCAAGGACATGCGACTCTTGACTTTGCACTGCTCGGTGTAATTGCACAGCAAGGATTCAATCAAGGAAACGATCTGTTCGCGACATACGAAAGCATGATCTTGAACGCGCAAGTCTCCCTCATCAGCTTTGCGCTTCCCTCTTTTGCTGACATGCTTCTTACAGCGCTGAATATGCTGCAAAGTACAATGTCAACCAGACAGTACCATACACTGCGTACGACAGCTTCGAAGGCGTCCAGTACAACGTCTCAACCAAGAGTCGTGGCAACATACGTCCTGGTTTTGAATTGCTCGTTGCGCACTATGAGGATGTCAAAGGTTTGAATGCATCTTGGAGTGCAGCATATCGTGACTACGTCAATCAGAACACTGAGCTCGGCGTGGAAGGAGGTGGCGGTAACTACGGTCCGAACTCGGGAGGGTTCGATGCTCTTGGACACGGGACTTTGATGTATCGCCGGAAATGCGACGAGGAGTGAGCAGTTCCGTCAGCCCGAACACCCATGTACCAGACTGTGGTTTCCGTTACAAAAGCAGACTCCATTTATCTACGAGCCACGAACATGCCCACAAATGAGATGCCATATGCAGCTGCAGCAAGGGAAAATGGCAGACCCAGCCACGTGCCTCCTCAGTGGATACCCTGAGTCAAACCCACATTGGCTAGAACAGCACCCATCATTGATCCAATCCCATGAAACAGAGCAACAATCGCGTATAGTTGAGTCATATCCTTGCGCTCAACAAAAGAACTGAGTAGGGACTGGAACCTTGCTCGGCAGCCGCATCCGAATGTGAATACCATGAGGCCTGGGTTCACTGTTAGTTTGTGCAGTAGAAGGGATTTATGGAGTGCAGGTACCAAGGAAGAAGATGGGTACGCTGTCTGCCATGCCCATGCCAAGCGACCCAGCAATGAGACACAGATTACTTGTCACAGCCAGAAGAAAGTCAATCTTGTTTACATGGAAGCAGAAAACCTGTCGAAGAATCTGCTTCACGCTTGGTAACATGTCCAGTAGCATGATCAAGCTCTTCCGGCACAACCCCTGCGTCTCTGTTCGACTCCATGCTGCTCCCAGTATCCTGTCATGCCGCGCTCATGTCTAGCGTTAAATGTGTAGTAGTTTTGGGGTATCTTGAAAGTGAGATAGGCGACCTCCGCTCCGCTATCATTCGTATATAGCAGCGGTGTAGAAGTGCAATCAGCTAATCTCCTCACGCACGTTCATACTACGGCGTATACCGAACACCCAAGACGACAAATCTATCACACCTCGACCCGCCAATCTTCTTAGCTAAGCAACAATCAAGCACATCTTTCTAGCCAAGCACAATCAAGCCTCGGTGCACGCATGCAGATCGGCGCGTCACTTGGCTGCTTCAGGAAGGTCATTGGTCAGACCACTCATCTTAGCACGGGAGATGGTGTTTGCAAGCTACGAGTCCGTCCGCCTTGGGCAGGCACGAAGTGCAACTCAAACATCAGTCTTGATATTGCCACGTTGTCATGCGTGTATCCTATGCAAAGAAGATCAAAACTCTGGCAAGGAGAGCGAGCAGGCGAACTCCTAAGATCAGATATGCGTTGCAAGTCAAACTATAAAGACGCGGGCTCAGCGCGGTAGATGCGAGCGGTGGAAAACCATCAGACATCTCCTTCTCCAGCCTACCTTTTCAGCATGCCTCACATTCGCACCTTTGCCGCCGTGCTCAGCGCAGCTCTCCCCGTCGCCAACGCTTGGGGCACTTTGGGCCATGAAACCGTGGCTTTCATTGCCCAGGACCGCATGGCCGGGCACACGGTCTCCTGGGCTCAGGGTGTTCTGGACAACACTAGCACTTCCTACCTGGCGGGCATCGCCGCGTGGGCTGATACCTACCGCTACACTGCTGCTGGAACCTTCAGCGCCCCGTTCCACTTCATCGACGCAGAAGATAGTCCACCTTCGTTGTGTAGTGTGGACTATGACCGCGACTGTGGAGCGAAGGGCTGTGTTGTTAGGTGGGTCTACAAGACGTACCTCTTGTCTGATTCTAGCGGCTGATGTGATCTTTTTGCTTCTCTTGTTTAGTGCTATTGCAAACTACACTCAACGTGTCGTTTCCACCACTCTGAGTAACACCGAAGTCAACCACGCGCTCCGTTTCCTCGTTCACTTTGTCGGCGACATTCACCAGCCTCTGCACGACGAAGCCCTCGAGATCGGTGGCAACGATATCGACGTCACTTTTGCCGGAGCCTCAACCAACCTGCACCACATCTGGGATACAGAGATCCCCGAGAAGTTCGTCGGCGGTTACTCTCTCTCCGATGCCAAAGCCTGGGCTCAAACCCTCAACACTGCCACCAAGAGCGGCATCTACGCATCCCAGGTCGCGAGCTGGACTAAGGGCTTGGACGTTACTGATCCGGTCACGACCGCTCTTGATTGGGCTTCTGAGGCTAACGCCTACGTGTGTTCCACCGTCATGCCTAATGGCCAAGCCGCGGTTGAGGACGTCGACCTTAGCGGAGCTTACTACGCCTCGGCTATCTCGGTTGTCGAACTCCAGATTGCTAGGGCTGGTGTAAGACTGGCCGCCTACTTGGATGCTATTGCGAAGAATCAGAAGGTGCTCACCAAACGCCTTGTCCAGGACGACGTAGACATGAGCGGAGCCGATCTACTGCCGGATACCAGACCATTGAGCAAGGCTAAATTAGTGCGTGAGGCCGTTGGGTATGGATGTAAGCACTAGATAAAGGCTTCGAAATGATACTATGGGCGGCGTAAGGAGAGGTTTAGCTAGCCCGTGCGCGTGAGAGACTGGAACGGATTCTGCAGAATGTGTCTGTTATCCAGAATGACCCTGAGTGGGGAAGACGTGCCAGTCCTTTCTTGGGCGCGTCATCGGCGTCGGGGAGGACTGATTGTTGATCTTGGCTCTCCTGTTGGTCAATCTCTTGATATTCGGTCGATGACTTCTTCACTGTATCGAGAGGGATCGCATAGACTGCGATCAAGGCAAGAGCTTCAAATACAAAACCCAGCATGATAAGTGAGTACATGAAACCTTTGCTCATGAAGGCAGCGCTGATCAAGGGCATGATCATTTCCGTAACGAGCTCAGCAGCCCCCATGAGGAGGAAGACTGTTGACCTATCGATAGCATGTCAGCCCTGGGTGAGTCTGGTATGAGCTGAGATACGCACCTCTCTGATGTTGGCGCTGCATTCGCAACAGTTGCAAGTATCACGGCGGAAGATATAGGTGCGCCACCACCAATAGCTCTGAGCAATGGGGATACCACAATTGCGTTGATCGGGAAGACGTTCCAGCAGAAGGCTAATAGGTTGATCAGTCTTTGTTCTCGAAGAAGTAACAGCTAGACAAGAAACAAGTTACAAAATATGAGAATCCACACACTCGAAAGGGCATACCCGATCAAGTTGAGACCTGCGACAAATCGACCGCCTTTGACTTCAGCCAACATACCGTACGGTATGACCAACAGAAGCCCTGAATTTTATCAGTCGCCACAACTTCCATCATGGAAAAGGACCACTCTCACCAACAGCGCCTTCCGAAGTACTACCAAGCCATGCCTTCAGCAGCGAAAGCTGTTCCTGGACTTCTCCTATCTTGCAAAGATGTTCGGAAACATTTCCACCGGCGTCGATGAAACCTTGGTTGTGCTTGAGATAGTATTGTCTGCAGTATCCGAGTTCAAAGAGGCGCATGGAGGGTGCGAAGCGGAGGATGTCGGCGAACTGGAACATCACAGTGAAAATCCCTGCGAGCAAGATGGTGAGCTTTCCGGCACGGGTGAAGATGTCGGCATCTTTGCTGAGACTTCGAGTTGCGGCTTCGTGAATATTTGCTGGCTGATTTTCCGTGTCGCGTGGAGGCAAGAGACTTGTGGTTTCAGTAAGCGCAGTCATAGTGAGCTATCTCGAGTGAAGCTACGCATGGAGTTGCAAAGAGAAAGGTGTAAGTAGCGTTGTGATTCGCCGATTCGATTACACGAGGCGAAGAATTCGGGTGCCTGATACCCTTATCGCAGGTAGGGCACAGTATCGTGTTGCCTAATCATTCTTGAAGGTCGTTCCTTCCCCAGGCAGCAGCGTCTGCAGGTAAGCGCCGGACGGATGTGATGATCTGCGTCGCATTTCAGGCTGCGAAATCCAGTCGTCTGCGAGCGCAACTAAGAATGATTTGATCTTGCTTTCCTTGACAAAAGAAAAGTGACTGCCAGACTATCCCGATGCAAAGTATCGTAGCTCAACAAAAGCATCTCGCAAGCCTAGCCATTGATAGGAAAGAGCAAACTGCACGAGCACGAGCACGTGGAACCGCGTAATTAGCCTCCTGGGCGCGACGTAGGACTGTTTGATGTGTTGGTCATCATCTATAACAAACTTTTAAGCCTGGTACTCTAGTAATCACCGACAACAAAGGGGACTTGTCTCTCTGAAGTGAGTCACCCAGGATGACCAAACTGTCATCAATGCGATAGGACAAAGCGCGACATAAGCGCTGCAAAGAACGTACTACGTCGCGATTCGCTGGAGCAAAGCCTTTCTCATGAAGCAGTCTGGCGTCTATTATGCAGTTGGTGTTTCATGAGGATGCTTAGCCACAGTTATCTTTGTCCTAGGAGCAGATACATAAGGTGTTCGTCTCAGCGTCCAACCATGCGATGTCCACATGTGGTCATAAAAACTGATCATTTCGACTGGCGAAACCTGTGATCAAACTTGTCTTTAAGTCAGATGCCCTCCGGAAAGCCACGCCTGTATGTTGCTCTGTACCCAAGTGGTGTTTCCAACAGCGAGGAGCGCAAGTAAGGAATCCTGGCCAAATGGAGTGTATGCAGTGGACATCGTGACAACTGACTGTCTGCAGATACCACTGGGCTTTCATCGTCGGACCGAAAAAGGAAAGCTCCAAAGTAGTTCCAGGCATACGCTACCATGTTACCAACCCTCCCCACGTCGGGTGGCAATACGAGAAAGCCGACCTTAAGAATGTTCGCTTCACCAACAATCTGCTCGCACGTATCATGATCGCCAAAGTCGAAGATGTTGAAAGACTTGAACGGATTCTGCAGAACGTGCCTGTTATTCAGAATGACCCTGAGTGGAGATGCCGAACCTGGATTAAGAATGCGTTGGGAGAATTGGAAAAAGATGGACAAGTTGTTGGGACCGCCCAGTTGAGTTGGGAGAAGATCGAGCGGACCGCCAGGGATTATGTGGCTCAAAAGACTGCGGCGGGAAGATACCAGCAAGAGGATATCATAGCTAAACCCAGACCGATGTGGGATATGCTGGAAGAGAAGGAGACCGTTCCATGAGTTCGAGTTGTTTGATACGTTGTTTTGTCGAGGACTTAACTGGGTATGGCGGCGTCGCATCGAGAGAGGGGATGAATCAGAATTCACCCCACCACTTGTTTCGTGTTTTCTCCATCTCGAACTCTGCGGGAAACGTCTCGAGGAAGCGGCTCAGACAATCCTGCCAACCAGTCCTGACCAGGTTTCCAAACCATGCGGAAGTGTACTCCCAATAGTGCGGATACCAACCTGCAAATTCCCAATCAATGATGCCTACAACCTCCTCGCCTCGAACCAAGATGTTGGATGGGTTGAGATCAGCATGTGTGAAAACAGGGTGTGGCCATGGACCATCCTGCATAGCTTCCATTTCTTCCAGCTGTTTCTCTTCAGAGCTTTCCAGATTGCTAGATTGTGTACGGTCGGTGGAGCGAAAGCCTTTTCGAAGCCAGATGTGAAAGTCTTGAATGGTCGCGAACGGGCCGAAGCGAGTTTCGTTTCTGTTCATTCGTGAGTCATAGAGACTGCCTCCAACGCAACTCTGTACTCCAGTGCCCGGCGGAGGTTCCAAAAACCTCATTTCCTCGATCATGCCTTTGAGCTGTGCGAAGATTTTCGCTCGCCCCTCCTCTCCAAGCCGATTCCAAGCGGCGGGTATCTCTTCCCCATGGATACGCTCCATCACGATGAAAGAGCGACCTTTGTGAGCAAATGCGCAATGCACTCTCGGTACTGGGATTGATGTATTTTCGGCGATGTACCTCATGGTCGCGGCTTCGGTCAAATGAACGTAAGGGCCAGTCTTGACTATCTTCTTTCTCGATATGGGGCTACAAAAGCCATCAGACTTGTACAACCTTCCCCAAGTCTTCAGTGCGAGTCTTGTAAGGAGGCGATTGAATGTGGAATCGTTGATGGCTAGGTTCTGGATGTCGAGAGGCTGAACCTCGTCGGCCGCTAACGCCGCGGCCATGTCTGCGTTCGCTGCTCGCGATGATCTCACATGGACATCAATGGATCAAAGCATGCGCCGATACAAGACGAAAGATCGTACGAAGGCGGAGACGAATGGTGATCAAGAAATCGTGGTGCAAGTCTCACAGGTGACTAGGAGCAAGGTGGGCGTGTTTTCATTCCCGAGCGGCCAAATCTCTTGGCCAAGAAAACACAGGGTCCACCGCGTCCGCCCACTCTGGTATACTCGTAGGTCGCAGTTTGCTTGCACGACGGTCCCAGCCATCAGGATATCGTAACGGACCTGAAGCAGACCGAATAGATTGAACTTCAACTGAATTAAGTAACGTTGAAGAGGTTCTTCATTCCACTCTCAAGATATATCCGACAACTCCCTATCCTTGGTTCATCTCGTCTGCATCCTATGCTCTTCGTCCGGAGAATAGTAAACACCATTCTGCAACGACTCTCTCTGCACGGTCGCACCCCTTGATGAACTATTACATCCATCCTCCGGCCTCAGCACTTTGAATGTCGCATAGAGCGTAGTTGCAAAGAGGAGAGGTAGAGTTGCCATGTGAGCAAGGCGTGGCCGAGGAAATTGGTTGTGACTTGGATCTCGTAGCATTCCGGGCTAAGACGGCGATATCAAATTCTGCTTGAGTACCGAAAACATGGTAGCCTTACAAAGCAGTCAAGCATACTTGACCACCTTCTCACTCTACAACCTTGATCATAGTCTCAACAACGCTAAAGTCCAATGCCCCTTTTTCCCAAGCATAATCAGATGGAGATGGGCCTTTGTCTCCCCGATCAACCAATACCTCATCTTTAGTCGCAAAGCTCCACTTGCACTTCTCAAGCAACTCCATATTCAAACCGACGCGATACTCCTTCCCGGCTTCCAATCCATCAACTCCCGTCGCACTCTGAGATCTGCGAATCTTCATTGGGTTGCCCTTGTCATCGAGTTCCCAACCTTTCTGTACGATAGACTTGGGCAATGGCTTGACTGTGCCCGAATTGCCCCTGCCAAAAGGTCTCGAGAGGGTGACGGGGATGTTGGGGAGGAGGGTAAGATAGAGCTCTTCGTCAAAAGAGCCACGGATGCGGTTAATGGCTACTCTTTGCACCAAGAGGCGTGTTGTTTTTACGGGTTCGTTGATTGCAATATCAGTGATGGTGACGCCGTTGTTGGTAAGCGCTCGATTAAAGTGTAAAGGGGTATCCCAGGTGAAAAAAGTGATAGGTCTGGTGGCGCGAGAGGTCAATACCATTGTAAGGATCGGCGGGCTAGGTTGGGTGAAGCTGTGGGTTGAAGGGGTGATGGAGAGCTTGACGTCGATGAATGGACAGAATTCAAGACTGGTGTTGGTTCCTGATCCCATCGTTTGCATGCGGCTGATGACTTCTGTTCAGTTTCCAGGGCTGGGTATCGAGGCAGCAGTCATGTGTTGAAGTCCAAATAGTAACAAGTGAGGGGAGCCTGACAGAAGGGTAGACATGATGTCTGCCAAGAAACCGCTCCCAAGCTGCCGGAGGTCCAAAGTCCCGTGCCTCTGCCGTCGATATGCACCGAAACTGCTTTCGCATTGGATCCTCGATGAGTTCCTTTCTTCAAATCAAGGTAAGCCTGACAGCCTGTTGGCAATGTCGCACCATGCAGGGACCGACTGGAAGAGAGTGGATATCGCATCGAATCGATGCGCCATGTCGTGGCAGATATCATCATCTCTGCAACAACTCTTTCAAAGCACCGAACTTGACAGGCTTTGTATGGAACTCGTCAATGCCACTCATTTTTGCCTCTTGCTTCGAAGCCTCTGATCCAAGTCCTGTCAACGCAATGATCCGTGCAGGCTTGAGCTGTCCTTGCAAAGCCTCGTGACTTCTGATTGCGCGACTTGATTCGAAACCATTCATGACAGGCATACTGATGTCCATCAGAACTGTGGTGAACTTCGTAGACTTAAACTTCTCGTAAGCTTCCAGTCCATTGACGGCGGTCTCAGCAGAGAAGCCAAGCTTCTTCATAAAGGTGCTCAGAAGACGGAGATTGATGGCGTTGTCGTCGACAAGGAGGAAGTGCTGTTGATTTTGTGCAAGAGTGATGTCCTCTTTCAGTGGTGCTGTGGTCTCCGTCGCGATTGTGGTGATGTTCTTGGCCTTCTTCAAGGATGGCTCAAGATCTGGACTGAACGCGGTCGTGGTTGGAGGCAATGGTGTCGTCGTCATAGGATCCGATACAACAACGCTTTCGAGTGAAAGATGTTGAGGCTCAGTCAAGCTGGAAGAGAGGGCGCGAACAAGTGCCTTTGGACCAATCGGGTACGGCAGAATGACAGCATTCGACAAAAGCTTCTTGCCAGGATTGGCATCAACCAGAATCAGGCGTTGCTTGCCGAGTCTCGTCGAGAGCTCAGGATCTGTCGCAAGTAGGTTGGCAATGAGCGACTCTTCCGCGATGACGATATCTGCGGTGACGTCTTCCAGTTTGCCGCAAGTCATGACATCCATACCAAACCACTGCCGCGTAATGGACTGCACACATGAGTGCATTGCTGCTGTTCGTCTCATTTGCAAGTCCAGTTGTGCAGGTGAGGAATTGAGGTCAGGCTTGTTCGAGGGCGAGAGCAAGCAAATAGAGCGACCCTTCAGTATCGCTTTCGGGTCCAATCTGTCGCCACCATTGGGCAGAGATGGGTGCTTTGCTTCGTCATAATCTGGGATTGGTACAAACACATCAAAGCGAGTTCCAACGCCCTGTGTGCTTTGTACATCAATGGTACCCTGCAAGTCCTGAATGATCTTCTTGACGATGCTGAGTCCAAGCCCGGTCCCGTCAGCGATGGGGTTTTCCTGGACGAAAGGCTGGTATAGGCTGCGCTGCACAAACTCGGGAGCCATTCCAATGCCGGTGTCCTTCACCATAAGATGGGCAGTGCGCTTGACTGGATTGTCCGGGTGTTTGATAACTTTCAACGCAACTTCGATGAAACCTTCATTCGTGTACTTGAGAGCATTGGCGAAGAGATTCATGACCAGCCGTTTCCAGGCGCCAGCACAAAGCATCATGCACCAGTCTGCTCGGCTCTCAATGTCGACATAAACTGCAACAGTTGGTCCAGCTGTGGTCGATGAGCTGTTGTTGGCACCATCGACAAGCAGGGCCGAATTCAAGGAGAAGTCGGGGCCTGCAGATTGACCGATAGGCGTGTTTTGCATCTTGTTATAAGTAGCCTTTCGCTTGGCTTGACCGAAGTGTAATCCCTCGACTACCCCTAAAACCAGATCGCAAAGATACTCTTGACTGTAATCTCCAAAGGCGTTTTGGGCAAGCTCTTGTGTTTCGCCACAGGAAAGCGTCTCCGGGTGGGGCTCGTCGTCAGTGAGTTTGTTGACTCGGGAAAAGTCAAGGACATGGTTTAGAGTATCGAGCAGTGTCGAAGAACAGCTTTGAATCATCTCAACCAGTTCAGACTTGGAGTCGTTCTGGGGGTCTTGGAGGAGATCGACGGCAGCATGAATTCCATGGAGTGGTGAACGAAGCTCATGACTGATGGACGAGAGGAAGTCAGACTTTGCTCGTGCCAGCTCTGTCATTTCGGTCCTGGCAATCTCGGTCATAAAGGTGTTTCCGAAGGCTGACAGGCACGTCATGTCCTGTTCTCCAAGCACACGGGTGGGATTGCTTGACCAGCCCAGCATGCCAACAATAAAACGATCTTCTACATTGTCCCATAGCGGAAGGAAGATCAGGGATCCCGCCTTTCGAATCAGCGATTGCAGCTGGCCAGAGACCTCGACGGCTATGGACGATGTGCGATGAGTATAAGTTTGGGCAATGAAAGCACCTTCCTTCTCGAAAATGGGATTGCCTTGAGTGTCGGCGACGAAGACGCAGCCCCGAGGGAAGTGCCGGATGAGGTAGTTGAGGGAAGCGTCGTTGATTGCAAATGGCTGCTGAGGTGAGCCAGGATCGGAACCCCCGGGTACGATAGAGTCTCCAAGGACCTCGCAAATCGAGGATGCGACTCGGCTGTTGGGCTTGGGGTTTGCTGATGAGGCGTGGTTCAAGGGCTGGCTTGCGAAGTCGTTAATGGTGTTCTCGGCAGAGCCACGCAAGAACATCAGACCCTCGATATCCATAGCAGTTCGGATGAGGTTCGCAGCTCCAGAGTAGATGGCTTTCAGCGGTTGACTGGCCGACAAGGGTTGACCAGTGCTTGAAGACTTGACTTCATCCAGAGCGATGTTGGGACTGGGTAAGGATGAGAGGTCGGACATGGAAGTTGACGGAGTAACGTCCAGCATCGGGGTGTCATTCGGGCTCTGCTTGTCGGAGAGCAAGGGGCTGGGTGACAGTGTCGCATCCGATTGGGCAGGTGGGAGATCCAGGTAGTCGATGAAGCTGTGTTGGCTGTTTGAAGAGGAACGTCTTGTTGTGGCTCCGACACTGTCTCTTCTTGATCTCCTGCTCTCGATAAACTCGGACAAGCCCCTCATCATCTGTACCCCTCGCAGAGACTCTTGCTTGATGGCGTGGAGCTCGAACTGCTCGCTCACACAAGCAGCAATGTCGTTCAAGATGTCGATTGTCGAGTCGTTGAAGAAGTCTTCGCGGATCTTGTTGTCCATGATGCAGTAGGTGCCGAGGATGTGGCCGGAAGCGCTCTTAACAGGGACCTCTGCGTACGAGACGAAGTGTGGGAAGCCGACGACATAGGGGCAGTGCTTGTACTGGGCGAGCTGGCGCAAGTCGCGGATGACATAGCGGGAGGTGTTGGCGACGACCTCGTGGGACCTGATGGCACGGCGACCGGTGCGGTCGGTGAAGATGTCGACGGACTGCGGGCAGATGCCATATTCCTTGTTCAGACTCTGGACGCCGAGGAAGAGGGTGTCTTGTGGGTCGACGAACTTTGTGCTGTCGCGGATCGAGATGGTCCTGGTGGCTTCGGAGAGGATGTACTGGGTGGACGAGTCGATGAGCGAGACGTAGGCGCGGTCGCAGTTCATGCGCAGGCAGCCGTTCTGCGTGATGGCGGTGAGGAGGGGGGAAGAGGCGAGTTCTGGTGGCAGGGGCTCGCTGCGTTCGGCATTGACGAGGTCGGCGGTGATGTTGTTTGGTGCAAAGTATCTGTGGCGCGCCCACGAGTGTCAGCCGTGCGGTACTGCCTGTCCTCTGTCCTCTTGTCTCTGTCCTCTTTGCTCTTGCTCTGTCCTCCTCTTGACTCGGCTCATCCTCTCCATGCTTGTTCTCATTCCTCCTCTTCTTCGCACTCCTTCATGCTCCTCCACACCTGTCGTACCTTGCCAAAGCTCTTAGACGAAGCCACTCTTGCACCGAGTCCGAGGCGCCTGAAGTCGACATGACGCCGCTGTTGTTTCCGCTTGTGCTGGACCAAGGAGTTGAGGCAATCGTCGAACTGATGAAAGAGAGTGTCGCGCCTTCCCTGACCGTCTACATGGGTTGACGGTGCCGTGGCGATTCATACAGCAGCGCTTCACAGTACAGTCGACAGTATTCGAACCAGAGCGAGAGGACCAAGGAAGCAATTTGCTGCAGAAGAGCGGCACCTGTCGCCGATAAACTTTCTGCAGCCGCATGACGACGATCGACAGCTCAAACGTTTTTTCAGCCTCAGGTTCGGAGAAGCGACGGAAGTCTTGGCGAACCTCCCCTGTTCCATCAGCATCCGCTTTTGTTGATTTTCTTGTCGCCAATATTGAATTTTTAATGGGTTTTCGGCTGCTCGTTCGAGCTACAAAGCGTGACTTGTGTTCAGTGCATACCGCGTAATAGCCAATCCCAGTGTGGGTTTCCAGACCTGCATGGGAGCTCTCGAGTCGTGCAACAACTCAAAATGGCAGTGTGGGGGAGGATGCCCTATCTATCTCGGTACGAGCGGCTGATATCGTTATCCTGGTCTTTCGGAATGCTGTTCCTATACAACTCTTCGGTCACCAGGATGTTGAGATGGGGCCAGTGATGGATCTTGTCAAGTAAAAGTACAGTCGTTATCGTTATATATTACAAATTAGTCTATATCGTCGCTCGTGTCAATAGCATGTTCCTTTATGCATTGTCCTTCTCCTTGTCCTCGTCACTGCCAACTTGAGTCTTCTCGTCATCGCTCTTCTCGCCATCATTGTTCTTGTTCTTCTTGCCCTCATCCTTCTTGCTCAAGTACTCTTGAGTAGCCTTCTTGCTGCGAGCTCTCAATCTGTCACCCTTCCACCACAAGGCGAAGATGACCGGAATGAAGACAATGGTCAAGAAACCAAGTAGAGAGTTACCCCAGTTCAGGCCAAGAGTGCTGAACATCTGGCGGGCAAACAGAGGGAAGGCTGCTCCGAAGCATGAGCGGAAAAAGTCGTTTCCGGCTGAGATGGAGGCGAATTCCGCAGGGTAAGCATCACCGAGGTAGTTGAGGACGCCAGAGAAGGCACCAAAGGCACCGATGGTGAAGAAGGCGGTCGCGATGATGGGAACGATCCAGTGGACATCCACGCGAGCGGTCCAGCCGAACATGAACAGACAGATAGGTAGAGCAAAGCAAGTGACCAAGGCAGGCTCCAGTCTGATCTCGGGACGAAGAGTACCATCCTCCGAGAAGCGGTTCTCGACGTAGTAGTAGTTGTAGTACCAGTAAGGAGGAATGCAGATGAGACCACCAACACAGATACCGAGATAGCAGAGTCCAGTGATGCCGAGACTGAATCCGTAAACCTGTTCAAAGGCGATGGGAATCGACTCCAGCCAGCAGTAAAGTACAGCGTAGATGAGAGCAATGTACAGGTTAAGTGCGAAGACGATGGGCTCGGTCAAAGTGAGGGAGAAAGGCTTGACGAGAGTCATCTTGGCCATGTCGGCACCGGACATGTTTTCACCCATGATCTCAGGCTGGCACTTGATCTTGTCGTAAGGCTTGCCTTCCAGACCGTTGTTCTTCTCCTGCCACTTTCGGAGGCGGTTGGTGCGGCGGTAAAGGATGTTGTTTGCCGAGGTCTCTGGGAAGAAGAAGATCAAGAAGACGAGGCAGGGGCCAGAAATCCAAATCAGAATCCAGATCGGCCAAGTCCAGCCTTCGAACTGAGCAGCCCAGTTACCGACGACAGGACCAATGGTGGGACCCATGATGTTGGCGATACCGTAGATGGAAAGAGCATAGGCACGCTTGGCGGGGGGGAAAATGTCTGCCAGCGAAGCACCTCCTGTAGCAAGGACGGGAGAACCGAAGAAACCAGTAAGGAAACGGAAGGCGAGCAGCATGCCGATGTTCTTTGCGTACACGACTCCGAAGTTGAAGAAGACAAAGACAACCAAAGTGCCGATGTAAATGGGGTTTCTGCCGATCTGGGGAATTTCCGAGAGAGGAGACCAGATCATAGGTCCAATACCGTAGCCCAAAACGTAAAGAGTCAGACCAATGGTGACGACCTCAGTGGAGACGCCGAAGGCCTCCGTCAAGAATGGTAGACCAGAAGTGTAGATGGCGGATCCGATGTAGATAGAGAGAGTCAGGAAGCAGAGACAGAAAGTCACAAAGCACTTCTTGCCAGTGGACCAGTTGAGCGGGTTCTGTAACAAATTAGGTCGTACTCAGGGCAAGTAGGTTGCCAATGCGACTTACGTCGGGGTCGTTCTCAAGGAAGTCGATGAGCAAATATTTGCCCTTGGCTCCATTCTTTTCCTCGTCGTCAGAGGACTCTTCATCCTTGATCTGTCCAGCGTTGAACCAACTCTCACGGAGTTCCTCATTGTAATAATCTTCGTATGGGAAAAGTCTGCCACCGGAAATGTTGCGCATAAGGAAGCCAAAGGTGGTGTCCTTGAAGAGAGCCATTTTATGAATAGGATGCCAGGTAAAACCCTGGTATGGCAAGGTCGATGTGTAGCAAGGATGGTGGAGAAAGGAGAACTACCAGCACGACCTACCTATATACGATAAAAGGGTGTCGAGAAAATGTATTGTCTAGCCAGCGATTAGTGAAAAGTGATGATATCATCGGACGCAAAATCATCATTTCTAAGCTGCCAATTCGCTGAAGCCGCGGAGGCCCACGCGATGGAAAGGTGAGAGAAGACAGAAGGAAAAGACGACAAGGAAACAAAAGCCGTGCGGATCGATGATGTTTTGGTGACAAAAAGGGCTTTTTGCTGCTCGGAGGGGAGCGAAACCCGTTTCCGGATCGTCTCAAAGGATCGGGGTCCCAACTTTATCGGACGAGATCTGGAATGACGTACCTCCGGCAGTCCCTTTGTGGGTGCGTCGGGTCAGGAACAGTCAGGAAGCCGGTGAAAGTTGATGGATGTGGCTTGATTTGATGGTGTGCGGTGAGAGTGTGTTGGGATGACGCTCATGTTGGAGAGTTATGAGTCGAGACGAAGGACGAGAAGGAGTGCGATGAAGGGACAGAGACATGTCCAGACGGATCGGAAATTCCACAGCACAACACCAAGCAGGTTGAAGCCTGGAAGATGCTTTAAACAGTCGCAGGTGACAAGATGTCGCATTGCAAATATCCAAGCACTGCAAGAGATGCATGGCAAGCCTCGTCAGTCTTGTTTTGCCGATGGCGCAAACAGCCTTCGCAGAGCCTCGAGCGGTCGAGTAATATGGCGCCCCACGATCTGGGTGCTTTGACTCTTGCGGGAGACAAGCCATCCGTAAAGCTGCGTGAGGGTCCTTGACGCCATGCACTTTATTCCAACAGCAGATTCGCGTGTAGTTTCCACTCATGTAAATGTCATTTTGCAAGAGCTTGACTTAGGGGAGAAAAAGGTGATCGATTAATTGTGACAAGTGGGTCTCACATCTGAACATCACTCTTGTTACGTGTGAACCATTCGGACAGTGTGGATTTTTCCATGTCAGAATGTACTTGACAAGAAGCATCGGCGTCGGATCACCCACGACTGCAATATCCTTGATACTTATGACCCACGACATCTGTGTAGGCACAAAGAGTACTTTGCGCACCTTCGAAGAGCGATAAGTCCTCCTGTCGTCGTTGCGAGAGATGGGCAAATCAAGAACAGGGTGAGTAGCACAACAAGCGGATCGGAAAAGCGGCTTCGTTTTCCGCTCGGGAAAACAAACCCCCGTCGCGCGAGTTCTCGACCCCGCATCGTCATGATCAACAAAACAGCGCCGAGCTCCCCTCCAACAAATCCATCCCATCGCCAGCACCAATTGACCATGAGCAAATCTCGTCCTTCCTTCGACTCTCTTCCCCTACGCAAAGATGGCCCCCACGGCAATGCATGGGGTCTCTGGGGCACCAACGACCAACTCGGCATGCTGAACCTCCTCACCCCCACCAACACCACCGCCGCATCCAAAGAGATCGAGCACGGCACTCGCATCTCCGTCGACTGGCCCTTGAACAAAATGTCGCCTCCATGTTTCAACCGCATCGCATTCGGTCACAACATCATCAACAAAGCCCCTCGCTCCGTAAACGACGACACGGTCACTTTCAACACGCAGAGTTCTTCGCAATGGGATGGTTTCAGACACTACGGCTACCAAAAGGAAAAGAGATATTACAACGACTGCACCAATGAAGATGTCTTGGGGTCGGAGAAGAATGGCATTCACGTTTGGGTCGAGAATGGCGGTGTGGTGGGTAGAGGCGTGTTGTTGGATTACAAGAGCTGGGCTGAAGATAAAGGGGTTTGGAGTGTCGAGTCTTGTTTCCAGACCACACCTATCACCGTTGATGTGCTCGAGGACATTGCGACGAAACAGGATGTCGAATTCAAGGAAGGCGATATTCTGTTCATTCGCACGGGATGGACGGGCGCATATGATGTACTGGACACCCAGGCGAGGACGAAGCTTTCCGAGACATATCCACCTCCTGCCATTGGTATCGAGTCGTCAGAGAAGACGGTGAGATGGATCTGGCAGAAGGGCTTTGCTGCTGTTGCTGGTGACCAACCGAGTTTCGAAGCTTGGCCGTGCCAGAATACCGATTATCTGCTGCATGAGTGGTTGCTTGCTGGTTGGGGTCTTCCCATTGGCGAGATCTTCGACTTGGATAAGCTGGCCAAAGAGTGCAAGGAAAAGAACAAATATTCCTTCTTCTTCAGCAGTATGCCAATACATGTTCCCGGAGGTGTCGCAAGTCCGCCCAACGGCGTCGCGATCTTGTAATCACTCGAACAAACATATGAGTATGTATGCATGGCCGTGTTATTACTCTGATCTATTCGAATCTATCTATTTCTCTAACCTTCTATCACCCATCATAACGTTCATAACTTCATCAAACTTGGTCCTCTCTAATCATAACGGCTGCCTTCTCCGCAATCCCGTACAAGCTCGAACTCAAATGCGCAGACAATTGCACAGGCAACACACTCGCATCAACACATCTGACGTTGCTGATACCATACACCTTCAGCTTGTTGTCGACTACACCACCGAACTCCTCCTTCATCATACTCAACGTTGCGATAGGGTGCCAGACAGAGGTGAACGTATCCTTGACAAATGTCTCCCAGCCCGCATAGTCGCTAGGCACCTCAGCAGGCAGAGTGACATCACTGACCATCTCAGCAAGAGGTGCAGTGTTGTAAACCTCATGTGCTTGCTTCGTAGCCAATGTTTGCAGCTTCAAGTCCAGAGGATGTCCAAAGTATGATGGCTCAACAGTCGGCAAGTCGAAAGAATCGTTGCTGGAGATGTGGATTGTGCCTCTGGCGAGTACAATCAGGTTCCAAAGATCTGCGCCAACAGTCGCTGCACTGGTTTCGGTGGCTAGCGCTTGGGTGAAGAAGATCTCGGCTGCGGCTTCGCTGTTGTTGAACAGGTTTTCGACTTGGTAGTGCAGGACTCGGTGAGTCGCATTGGCGCTGGCGACGAGACCTTGGGCTTCAAGTTGGGCTGCGTATTCGGCGAGGCCGGCAAGAGTTTCTGCGTGGACGGTGGAGGATGCATTGCCAAGGAGCTGGTGCACGTTGGGGAACGCGATGGCGGATGATGGACCGGAGCCTTCGAAGTCGTTGGACTTTGGTGTGTATGTGACCGTGTTCTTGGTCTGCTCCTGAAGGTTCTTGCCAACACCCATGAGAGACTTCTTGACTGAAACACCAGCCTTGTTCAAGACTGCAGGGTCGCCGATACCGGAGAGCTCAAGGAGTTGAGGGCTTTGCATAGAGCCGGCAGCCAGGAGAACTTCGCGACTTGCTTTGACGAACAGTCTCTCGCTCTCGCGAGAAGCTTGGTAGTATACGCCGTCAGCAGTAAGCACACATTCAGGCTCTTCTTGTGTGCAAGTGTTGTTCCAACGGATCTCGACAGCACGGTGTCCGGTCAAGATGACGAGGTTGTCGCGAGACTGAGGTTCGCCGATGATGTATGCAGTGTAGGGGGAAGATCTGTTCTGACTGACATCGGGCTGTACCATATTAGGGATGATGGTTGCGCCGTTCACGATACCAGAAGCCACATCATCGACATGCTCAAGCCCCCAGACCTGCTCGGAAGCGTTGAGAGCGGGCTGATTGATGCCGCCGAACATCCCCTGAGCGAAAGAGACCTTGACGGGACCGCTGAAACCGTGCTTGTGGCCGTCAAAGTCGGCGCCCTTGGACTTGAGCTCATTGGAAGGGGCATAGAATTGTTCGGCACCGAGCATGTATTGATTCAAGCCGTCCCAGCCCCATGACTCGTCGCCAATGAGAAGAGGAAGAAGATCATACTGTGTCTTGGGTCCCTTGGTCCAACTAGCACCATTGATGCTGCCTGAACCTCCAAGAGTCTTGCCGGCAGCCATGGGAAGCTGTGTGCCGTTTCTCCATGAGATGGGCGTGGAAGTCATGTTGTAATCAAGGTCGGACTCGAACGCTTGGCCGTAGGTTCGGACATCATAGACTCGGGGGTCGTTGTGGCTGTCTTGACCACCTTCGATGACAAGCACCCTGATGGAAGGGTTCTCCGAGAGTCGGCTTGCAACAGTTAGACCAGTCAAGCCACCGCCGGCAATAACATAATCGAACGAGTCCTCCAGAGTGGTGTTGGAGGATCTAGTGGGGGCTGCGAGAGCGAGAGGAATGGCAACGCAAGCCAACAGAAGAGAGAACATGGTGATCAGGGGTACTGGTGGTGATTGATGAGGACATGCAGAAAGCTTTCACCTACCTCTTATACCTGAGCTCTTGCATCAAGGTCCTGATATCATCAATGTACCTACGGCCATACCGTGATGACGCCGGTCCGAGAAACGCGATACGCAAGGGCCAAAGGTCTAAACAGTTGAGGACAAGGAAGGACAAGAGATATCAAACGGCGCATCAAGACCGTAGCGTGGTGCACATGGTTATGTGCCAAGTAGCGCGTTGACGCAGATGGTCGAGATGTTTAACTGAAGGCGGTTGATGCAGGCCACGTTGAGGTGTCAAGAAAGTATATCTGATTGACACGGTTTGGTAAAAGGGCCGTCTCTAACGTTGCGGATGGCATGGCAAGTAGAGTGTTCAGCACCGCCAGCATTGGCGAAGCTTGAGTGTATTTCTTCGGCGGCCAAGTCGGTCTTGATGGAGAGATTCGCAGAAGGCGCAGCGCTGCACTACTGTTGGCGAGATGTCGTGACTGAGATGCACCTTGATGTGTTATCATCTGATCTTAGTCAATATAATCAATCATTTATGATCGCTAGAGCATGTTGAAATGGTTGAGTGAATGATGTTTTCCAAAAAGTTGTTGTCAACAGAGCGGACACGGCGGAGGGAAGTGAAAGAAGCAAACACGGTCTTGGCAATCGCTTTCGGCCGACGGCGACCCTTCGTCATACCTCTCACACTTTCACTTTTCCTCGAAGAAGACAACGCACGTCTGGACATGACATGGACTCCAACTCAAGAAGAGCGTCTTGCGCACGAGAAGATTCCTCACCACCTCAGCATTCGTCGAAGCACCGCTTAAACGTCAGACCGGGTTCCGTCCACTCACGACTTCAGTCGCAAGTCTCGAGGCTTTTGACGTGGGCTGAGAATCCTCGGTGTCGAAGTCACGACAATTCTGCCATTTCGAGAGCTGCAAGATGGGAATGCGCCATGAGATTCGTGCGAGTGGATAGTCACCCATCAAGCGTTGAGCAGGTCTAAGTCCACAATGAAGTCTGTCTTTCGACTTTGAACCTGTTCGTCTCATCTTGGTGTTCTCTCCAAGTCTTCTCATCTTCATGGGGTGCTTACTCCTCTTGACCATGATATCGCATCGTCGGAAGAACAGACCCCGAGATCAATCGCACCGCCACAAATCTCCAGCTCTCACGCCTTAACAAGGTTCGGCACACGGGCTTTAGGGCACGGTAAAGGGCGCGCTTTGTGCCCGTCATCACACCCCGCTTCTCTCCACACTGGAACATGCAGTCGATGTGGGGAGCTTCGAAAGAGGAGACAGAGCCCATGCAAACAGACTTTCATGCTGCTCATGCATGTAACCTGGACTCTTAGCTTCAACAGTTACGAGATCACAATCTTCTTCCACAGCTTCAACTGCCGATGGATGGTGTACCGAGCAGTATAAACCAGGAGCATTCCCGTCAGCCAAGGCAGTGATAACATCCAATACTCGAACACTCGATTGCCAAATCATGCGTCTGGAAGTGTTGACCATATCAGCCGTGGCTGTCTTCGGCCTAGGCACATCAGTCGCAGCTCATCCAGGCCTGATGCTAAGAAACAGAGTTCGGTACAGAGGCCTATTTCATGGACCCTTCTAGGAGCTGACCAATTCCAGAGCACCTCGACTTCTTCTGTTGCAAGCGACACAGCATTCAGCTACACTCAAGTCACCAGTGATCGATACGCGACCCCGATCGCATCGCCCGTCAAGTACCAAAGCGCCTTCGCACCACCGTATGCGAAGGCGAAGACTCTGCTGCCCTCGGGCATCACGTACACGACCTATTCTCTGAACCCCTCGGCCACCTCAGATGGAAGGTATGGACAAAGCGCGTATGCCGCTCTTTGGGCTGGGTACAGCTACCTGCATACCGTACCTTTCACAACCACTGCTCTACCGACACCCGTCGCAACCAGCGAGCTCGTCTTCCCTCCCGCCCTCCCTTTCGAAACGAGCTCTGCCTCGATGAAGTTTGACAAAGACTTTGTCTGGGGAGTCGCTGGCAGTGCATGGCAGATCGAAGGCGCATTGCAGCAAGAAGGTCGTGGCCCCGGCGGTTTAGACATCTTCGGCAACCAGAAGATACCAGCTTTGGCCGGTCAAAACGACTCTGCCGTGACAGACATGAACTACTACCTGTACAAGCAGGATATCGCTCGCTTGGCTGCTATGGGTGTGCCCTACTACTCTTTCTCCATCTCCTGGAGTCGCATCGTACCCTTTGGCAATGCCAACACTCCTATCAACCAACAAGGCTTGGATCACTACGACGATGTTATCAACACGTGTTTGCAGTACGGCATCAAGCCGATTGTGACTCTTGTTCATGCCGACACGCCTCCTTCGGTCGACTACGACAACGCCACATCTTCGACAGCGGATTACTTGTATTATGCCAAGCAAGTAATGACGAGATACGCCGACCGAGTGCCTTACTGGGTCACTTTCAATGAGATCAACACCGGCATAAACCTCCAATACGACACATATCAAGCCAACACAAATCTTTTGCTCGTTCATTCCGCCATCTACAGGTGGTACAAGCAGACTTTGAAGGGTACGGGCAAAGTGACTGTCAAGTTTGCCAACAACCTTGCTGTCCCTCGAGACCCAGCCAACAAAGACGACGTCGCCGCTGCCTTGAGGTATCAAGATTTCATCCTCGGAGTCTGGGGCAATCCTCTCTTCCTCGGAAAACAATATCCCTCCAGCGTGCTCAATACAGCTGTCAATCTCACTGCCTTGACTCCTCAGCAGATCGACTCTATCAAGGGCTCGGTTGACTTCTGGGCATTCGACCCTTACGTTTCTCAGCTCGCTTCTGCCCCTGACGATGGCCTGGCCTCGTGTATCAACAACTCCAGCCACACTCTCTTCCCTTACTGCGCCAACCTCACACAAAATGGCATTCAGCAAAATGGTTGGCAGTTCGGACAAAAGTCGAACGACTACGCATACATCGCACCTCAGTACGTCCGCCAGCAACTCGGCTATGTCTGGAAGACCTTCCAGCCTGCCGGCGGAATCATGATTACAGAATTCGGCTTCAACCCTTTCAAAGACGCAGAAAAGACATTGCCCGAGCAGCGCTATGATTTGGAAAGGACGTTATACTTCCAAGCATTCTTGACAGAGACTTTGAAAGCCATGTACCTTGACGGCGTGAAAGTTATTGGTGCGCTGGCGTGGAGTTTCGTCGACAACAATGAATTCCGATCATATGAAAATCAGTATGGATTGCAGACTGTCAATCGTACGAGTGGGAAGTTTGAGAGACACTACAAGCGCAGCTTCTTCGACCTTGTGGATTTCTTCCACAATCATATCGCATAAGGGAAACTTGCGCATATGATTATATATACCAATCCGAAGAAAACGAACCCCTAGGATAGACACAGCTTACATGCAATTTCTCTTTTGCAAAAGGCTCTAAGAGACATCGAGTGTGGATCATCAGACTATGCTACGCATCATATCCCACGCTGATTAACCCCTTATCTGATTCGACTCACTTGGAACACTTACCTTTATCCTACACTCTCTACCAAACAAGAGGGGTGTTGTCGAAGGCGAGGAATCTACCAGAGGTTTCCTCACGTGTAGCGGCATCGACCTATCGAACTTGATCAGCCCTTGGCTCCGACGAGTAAATGGGGTTAGGCTCAGGACGCTTCATACCTTTGCGACGATACCGTCAACGCTATCTTCCACGCTGGTGAAGGCGGCTTCGAAGCCGAAGAACTGGGCAGCCTTGTTGCCTTCGTCAGTCTGGACAGCACTGTGCATTATTAGTATGATGTCTTCCGGCTGCTCAAGTTGGCATGCAGGTGGTAGCTCACCCAGGATGAAACGCAATGGCAATGAGATCCTTGTTCTCGATATGGATGCGACGAAGAAGAAAGTTGAGAGCGGCCTTTGAAGCGCCGTACGAAGTCACAGCCCAGGGTATATACTCAGCACCACCGATGGTTCCAACTCCAGACGAGATGGCGATGAATTTGGGCTGTCTGCTGGCGTGGAGCAAAGGCAGTGTCGCCTGGAAAAGACGGACTGGTCCATTGACATTGATGTCAACGTGTTCGAGCAGGTCTGAAGATTTCATCTTGGAAACCTCGAGGAATGCCGCGGACTTGAAGATGCCGGCATTGGCGATGACAATGTCGAGGTGCGACACGCCTTGCTTCTTGATGCTCTCGACGGCTTTAAGGGCATCGGTTGCGGAGGCGCTCTCGATCTTTACAAGGATAAGTTTGCTGCCTTGGGCGTTGTTGAGGTTAAGGAGTGCCTTAGATTCTTCGCTTTCTGGGTTGCGAACCGCGGCCACAACGACGGTGTCTGGTCTTGAGCGGTACTTCTGTACGAAGCCACGACCCAGGCCCTATATGAGATGGTAAGCGTATGCTGGAGTTAATCAGTTGGATCTGCTGACCTTGTTAGCACCGGTAACTAGAACGGTAGTCACGGCGATCATGTTGAAATCGGTTCAGAGGAAATGTTGAAAGGAAGACGATATTGATCGGGCTCGCAAGCGGAGGTGGTTGCTCTGTGTGTTAGATGATAATTCGGAATGCGATACTCCGCTTTGGGAGCGTCTAGGACATTGTACTTATACCTGTCATAAAGGTGGTCTTGGTCGAAACACACCATTTTCAAAAGGTCTGTCCTAACTTTCAACATTGCTAAGCTGAACGCAGATTATGGTATACGAGCTAATTGCTAGGTGGATACGGAGTAATCTGACGTCATCTCACTCTGCACAGTTTCAACGGACTGTTTTGTAGGATCACTTTGCTTGACAGATTCGATGGATGAAGCATTTGCCTGCTTGAATAGATGCGAGTCTTGAGATCCAGGCGCCAGCATGAAGAACAGTTTTCAGGAAAGAAGCCTTGGAAGATGAGGCTTCGAAGTCACTCGCGGTCGCGGCGGCTTGCTCCGATTTCTTGGCAGTCGCAACACAGCGGTCGATAATGATGGCTTTCGCGCTCGAAGACCTGGCGCATTGATTCCGACAACATGAAGACCATTCCGTGCTGGAACAATGCCCAGAGACTCGAATGTCCTGTAACCATCATCTTGCATCTGAAAGAGCGCCATGACCGACACTGACCTCCAATCACGGGCGCCACGCCATGCTGAAGAGACGGGACACGAGGAGGATCCCACACTAGACGATAAAGCGCAAGAAGAGGGTGAACAAGAGGAGGGACAAGGCCAAGGCCACGAGCGAGAACCAGAGGGAGTGATGTCTCGGATCAGTCCGCCAACCCATCAAGACGACCTCTGTGAGCGTCGGCGCCAGCAGAACCGCGAGGCCCAGCGTCGTTTCCGTCGTATGTAACACTTCTGTAAAGAGACAAAGAGAACACATACTCATGCACGCCCAGTCAAGAAGGCGAAGGAACGCGAGGCGGAAACCCACACTCAGCTCGCTCCAATTCCAAACGCTTTATCCACTACATCGCACCCCATCAATCATGTTGCTCGTGCTCCCATACGTTATGACGAGTCATGCGACTTACTTCTCTCCCCTTCGTCTATATCAGCTCACGGAATGGCCATACCACAGGAAAATGCTAGCACGTCTCCATTGTCCGAGCCAATGACCACGCCAGTTTTCGGCATGCATTCTCAAGACTGTTTAGGACAGAACTTCACCTTAGGCCTCAACACGTCTCTTCCCAGCTTGGGCTTCGACTTCGACGATCTCGATGACTTGACTTCTGGTTCACAGAGTTTGGTTGGTTGTGCTTCCTCTGAGCACGATCAAGTCCACCAGTCCGTCTCCGCAGATATGGATGGATCTGCTAGTGACGATTGCGCTTGGCTCGATGATCACGAACTTGCTCTTCTGTTCCGTGACAATCAGCTCCAGCAGCTTCCCAAGGAGCAGCATGAAGTCACATGGCCTGATCGGCAATCAACAATTGCACTTCCCGACATCGATGAGACCCGTCAATCTCCTTCGCATTCATCTTCAACGCCGGCTCCAGAGCAACTACAATCTTCACATGACTTGTCGAATCCTCTGGTCATTGACGGATCCTATGAGCATCGCCCGAGCTTGCATCAAACCCCTTCAGATACAACACCTCCGGGTTCACGACAAGAACATTCTAGCACAACACCCAAAACACTCATTCCATCACAACGGCCTCAGCCCCAGGTCTCCGTCGGACCAACCACCTATCCTGCATTTGATCCTCAACAATCTCTCCTGCATATGGCAATCGAAAGCAGACACGAAGGCATCGTACGCATTCTCCTCGAAGAAGGTGTCGACATCAACGAAAGGAACAGCGAAGGAAGTACCGCTCTTTATATGACTATACAAAAGCGGCAGGAGAACATGCTACAGCTCTTACTTAAGAAAGGTGCAAACGTCGATATAGTAGATAACAAAGGCCGCAAGCTAGTACACCTAGCGATAGCCTCCGACTTCTAGACTAGTCTAAGACTCTTGCTGCGTCATAAAGCCGTAACGAGTTTCACTACAGCATAGGCTTAATTACACTGCCTAGGAGACTTTATCTCTTACGTTAATTCTCTTAGGAAACATCTTAATGAAGTCTTTCTACATAACCTTATAGGAAACCTAGACAAAACTAGTACATTAGTCTAAATCACTTCTTCTTCTTCTATAAGATAGCCTATATCTTATTAAGACTAGTTAACATCTTAATCATCCTATTAAACTAAGCTATTAGTAATGAACTCGCATACCTTAAGAGCGTAGTAGACTTACCTAACCAAATCGTCTATAGCGGCGTCTACTTTAACAACTCTTTTATAACCTATCTCGCCTACTCTTCTACTAGAATGCTACGATCTCCTAACTAATTAACCCTTAGTGCACTTTCCGTTTCTTCTTTAGTAGGAGTATATAATGAGCCCTTAGGTAGTTTAGGATCCTTAGCCCGCACGTTTATTACGATTTGCGTACGTATACCGCTAGTTTTAAGGTTAATAACTATAATATCGAAGGCTTCGAGTTCTAGACGTATAGCATCTAAAAACATAGACATAGCGGCTTTTAAAGCGTTATAGACCAATTAAAATAGTATAGTAAGATATACTCTAATAGAAGTATAATTTACTATTATCGCCTTCTTTAATTTAATAAGCTAAGGCAGAAACGCTTAGATTATAGCGATATTACCCTAAACTATAATATTAAAAATATTCTTCGCTTCTAGGATAGAAATGTTAGATATAGTCGTTATTATTAGGGCTCTAGCATTATTAATAAGTATGTTAAGGCTAGGGATTTATTTTATATAGGCTTCGATAGACTCTTAGGATTAGACGTCTAGAGTTAGCGTTTTAATACCTAAAGCGGATAGGCTAGCTATCTTAGAAGTGTTACGAGCAGTTACGTAGACGTAGAGGCCTTATTCGTAAAGCACCTTAGTAAGTTTAGTACCTATACTACTATCTAAGTAGCCGCTAATAAGAACTATACGTTTAATTCCTAACATAGTGCTAAAACTAAGGTAAAGGTTAATCTAAATTTTGGGTAGAGCTATATAGTTATTCTACGTAGATAACATAAGACGTTCTATACTAATTATATAGTGATGCTTACCTTACAATTATATAGAAGAGTATCGACCTAAAGTCTACTCCTTAACGCTAAGTACGATATAATTGCCCTATAGCTAGTACGTACACTTCCTATAGTTTCTTCTAGGTAGTAGTAGTAAGGGCGTAATACGTAGTAGCCTATACTACACTATTACTAAGATTAATGCTATTAACTTTTCCTTAACCGTCTATATTAGGGTTTTATTATATCGTTCTTACCTAAAACTAAGTAGATCTATAAAAGAATATAGAGGTACTAAAACCTATTAATAATATTAATGAGACGAAGTTTAAGTTCTTTAAGTACTATCGTACTATCTATTAGTTAAATTAAGGTATAGGTACTATTCTCGAGAAATTAGAAGCTTTAGATCTAGCTAATAACACCTTAGTCGTCTTCCCTAGCAACAATAGGCTACCTTTCCTAGAATCTAAAATTATATTTTATAATGTTAGGCTTTATCTACTACTTATTATAATCGTACTAGATTAATTCGACTTTAATCTTAAGAACGTTCGTGTTCGAGATTAAAAACTATAATGCGATCGTTAGATCTAATAGCACTAAATACTATAGTAGCTAATCTTTAGGTATATAGACTAGGAAGATTAAGAAAGTAGCTACCTAAATAAACTACCTTTAGTCCTAGCAAGTTTAGAAGGCTTTCCTTTCTCTATAACCCTTCCTTTATTTATAATAACTACTATATTATAGTTAATAATAGAACGCAATTTATGCGCTATATAGATTATTATATAGTTTCTAGTAGTATAGTGTTCCTATAGAACACGCTATACGATCTAGTTAGAGGTAGTATCTAGACTACTTATTAGCTTATTAAGGATAAGAATCTTACTTATTAAGAGTATAGCGTAAGTAATTGCGAAGAGTTACATTTCTCCCCTTATAAGTATGTCTTCTAGGACTAAGAGCTTATCTAAGATATTAGAAATAGAGCTCTTATCCTTATATAAACTAAGCTTTATAGATAAGCCTGTCCTTTTAAGAGTAAATATAATAGTATTATTAGTAATACTAGATGCTTAATAGAGTAAAAGGTTATAGCGAATAGAGCTATTTATGAAGTAAGGATCTTACGTTAATAGTATAATTCTAGCGCGAAGAGTAGTCGCGCGTATAGATGTCGCGTCTAAATTATCGACGGTAATAGTTCTAGAAGTTATATAAAGGAGGCCAAAGATTATAGAGATTATTAATGATTTACTACTACCTATACGACTATATATTACGACCTTCTTACCTATTTTAATGTATAAGGAGATATCCTTAAGTACTAATGATGCTATAGAATCGATAGAATATAAGGCTATAAGGTTTTAAATGTTAATTTTGCCTCTCTCTAGCTAACTTGTTAATAGCGTAATCTATCCTTCTACTTCCTATAGTAACTCGTTTATAAACTAGTTTATACGAGCTATAGCTCCTAGACTTATCTCTAGTAAAGTCTAGCTTTAGATAAGAATCTTAAAATGGAAGCTAATGTCCATAATACCTATTAGTACGAGACTAAGGTAGCTAGTATCTAGACCCTTAAGGTTAAAAGTAATAGATATAATCGTAGTTACTAGTCTAGCTACTACAAGATTAAGGACGAGTACGAGCTAATTCTAGATAGAGGCTAGTAAATAGTAAGGTACTTAGCTATTTCGTAATAGTTAAATGTTTATCTCTCTATAGTCCTCTATCTATCTAAAAGCTTTAATTAAGGCTAGTCTAGAAGCTAACTATAAGAAGTAAGTACATAATGGAGCCTTTACTTCTAAGTCTAGTATTCTTAACTACTTTAACGTTTAGAGATAAACGTATTAAATAACCTAAAATATTACGCATAGGAATAGGATAGTAATACTAATATAAGGGGTAGCGACTATAAGAAGTATAGTACTAGCAATACTAGTATATACCTACATAATAGTATTAATGAATGCATTAGTAAGCTAAGTGTCGATAATTATTATATCCTACGAAAATCTGTTAATAATACCCTTAATATTCTAAGTAATCTATATAATATAGGTAATTTTCATTAAGGCTTCCTACTAGCAAACGTAAAGATGTAGACTTAACCTTATAAGAAGGCTAAGAAGACTATACCTAAATAACGATATTAAAAGTAAGATAGTAATATAGCTAATAGCTATAAAGACTAAAGCCTAGACTCTTAGCTTTAAAGCGGCCGTAGTCTCTACTACTACCTACCTACTTAAGCTAAATAGATTACATCTATATCGACCCTATATATAGGGCTAGAAGCGCAAAATAGAGTGCTATATAGTAAAAGCTAAATAACTTAAAGTACTAGCTATAGACTTCTAAGTTAGGTTAGAGTCGTAAAATAGGAGGTTTTATCTTTATAGGTACTAGGTTAATAAGTGCTATAGCCGAGTCTACTACAAATTATTGTTAAGATTAATTTAAATAGGTTTTTGCTTAGAAGGTTAAATCTTAGATAATTAGCTCCTACTAGAGCTATCCTACTAATTTAGAACAGAGATTTTTGCTAATTAATAGTGTATACGAATAAGTTATAAGATAAGGAATTATAAGTAGCTAAAACTAGGACCTAGCTATAGCTACACTTAAGGTCGTTTACTACGCCCTCTAGCTACTAGAGAAACACGAATTTAAGCATGCTCTTAGATATGTCCTAAGATGTTAGCGCCCTTAGTCTAATAGTGCTATAACTACTACTAATACTTTAGTTATAACTAGGGGCTTTCTAATTATCTAAGAGTCTACTATTAGACTTTTCGATTCGTCTCTCTCTAACTATTTTAAGAGGACACGTTATCGCTAGTTTCTATTTAGCTATACTAATATAGCTATAGTATGTCTAGATACTCTTTAGTCCTAGAAATTAGTTTAGACATCTAGTTTGCCTCTAGATAGCCGCTCCTTTTATAGACATTTAACTTATATATAGGGTTATTACCTCCGTATATGTCCTACTAAATTAGCGGTAGAAGATATAGCACTTAGTTATCTACGTAATATAGAGCGCCTCTAGGTAGGCAATTTAACTACTTTTAAGTAATAACCCTTAGACATACTCTATAGCTACGATGTTAGGTAGGGCCTAGACGCTATATATATCTACTCATTTTTAGTCTTTATTATATAATTTAGCGTTTATCGCCTAAGACTATAGATCTAGATAAATAAGTTCTATATTATAGAAGGACTTAACTCTTATATGTATATAAGATAAACTACGATTAAATAGTAGAAGTGCTTCTAACGCTTAGCGCTAACCCTAATCTATAATACGATAGTAGCCCTACTATCTTATATAAAGCTATTAGATTAGAATACCTACTAGTCGTAGGATCTTTACTATGCTTACCTTTACTTTTACTTACCTCTTTAACGATGTAAGATAGCGAACAAGTCCCTATCCTACTATTACTTATATAACTTAAATCGATTGACCTTCTAGAATTAGCTCTTACCCGCCATAATATTAATATTAATAAGAAAGACTATATTAGATAGACTATACTTTAGTACTTACTAAGCATCTTTTATTACGATTAGGCATTAGCGTTCTAAGAATCTATTCTAAAGCTTATAGCTAAAGATGCCTAGTATAACATTAACGTAGTTACTATTAGGGGGCAAAACTATATTATATAGGTACTCTACTCCTATATCTTAAGTCTAGAATTACTTAATGTTCTACTTAATCGTAGCGTAGACTTAAACTATAAGGATTAATATAGGGAAAGTGTAATCTTTTACGCTATTACTCTCTAGTATAATATAAAAGTAGTAGCTAAACTAATTAAAGAGGGTGTAGATCTAATAGTTAGGAATTACTAAGGTTAAGGTCTACTCTATCGACTTATAAGCAATTTAGAGGATTCGTAAGGTTATCTATACCTTAATCTCCTTATTAGTAGTATACTAGCACTTATAAATTTTTAAGATAAACAAGGTAGAACACCCTTATACGTAGCTCTATTCCTTAGTAAAACACATCTCGTAAAGGAGTTACTTACTCGTAACTTAGATGTTAGTATCTTAGATAACTATAGTAGAAGCGCTTTTAATGTTACTTATTAATATAGCTATCTATTACTACTTAAACGTCTTATACCGCCTCTAGTAGTAAGGGGTTATAGGGTCTTATTTAATAATAATAGAGAGAGAAGTTAGTCTCTTCTATATTATAATATAGAAGAGAATAGTAAAGCGCATATAGTTATACTAATAGTAAGTACTAGTATGATAGTAGTTAGACGCTTAGGAGACCCTACGTTAATAGTCTGTTTAAGTAAAGATATATAAACATTTAAGATAACTATTACTAAGAGCTCTTATTAGCTACTTAAAAAGAATCTAGGTAAGGTTCTAGGGTAGAGCCTTTATATATTAGGTAATTTATTAGTGCTAAGAAACACTTTAGAAGGATATTATATACTAATATATTATAGGAAGATTCGACGTGCTCTATAAGAGGTTAGGCTATAATAATGTTAACCTATTAGAGTTAAGTCCTAATAATAGTAATACTATATTATACTAGTTAATAAAGTCTACCTCTTATCCCTTCAAATTATAAGAGAAAATTCTAAATAAATACCTTTCTAGTAACCCTTAAAGATGTAGCCCTATAGATCTAAACTAAGAGATACTACTATATATAGCTATTAGTTTAGGTCGCATATTAACAGTAGATATACTTATTAGGAATAGAGCTAATCTAACTAGACGCGACTACTCTAAGAGAACACTACTAGATCTAGTAAAGGAGCTAGACTAAACCGATTTTATCGCGATTCTTAAGAAGGCTATAGAAAGTACTAATGTATAAGATAGCTAGGATGTTAATCTAAGCGCATCGTAGGATAAACTATAAGGGCTTACGCAAAGAATAGGAAAGGTATTGCCCTATAAGAACTAGTAGTTATTATAATAACATAGTTATAATCGATAATAAGGTATATGTTCCTACAATATAAATAAGTAAGTAGATCTAGTAAGCTAGAAGGTTACTTTTATAACTTAATAGCATAGAGGTCTAGAAGCTAGCTAACTATCTTACCCTTTAAATAATTCTCTTAGAGATCTACTAGGGCGTTTATCCTAATATTGTACAACTAGGAAGGGTACGTTTTTACGGCTATAAGGATATAGCGTTAATCGCGAGGTATATATAAGTAAGAGCGTTTACTCTAGTATTAGGCCTTATTCTCGCGTATAAGTTAGGTAGAATTTTAACTCTTAGAAATTGTTATCTAGGGTTAAACAAGCTGTTTTCTAAGTAATATTAGTAACTATTACCTTAATAGCTTACCTTGCACTCGTTCTAAAGCACTAAAATTAGCTATATATACGTAAGTAAGGTATAATTACTTGCTACTATACGTTAGACTCGTTTTAACTAGTATTTAGAGCATCTACGCGTACCTTCGACCTAGCTAACTTATATAATAAAATTACTTCTAGAGGACCTACGATAGGTTAAAGAGATATATAGGTAAGGCCTAATAGTTAAAGAGGTAGAACATATCGTCCCTAGAGCTAGTCGCTCTACGCTATATAGAATAAAGGGCAATTTCGATGCCTTTAGTATTATTATACGCCTAAAGGAGGCCTCTATTTAGAAGGGACCTAAGTACGTAATTATACCTATAATAGAGTAGTAGCTACTATCGCTAGTTACTTAGAAGAGCGATCTATAGTAGGAGGAGCTAGTATTCGAGCTATTTATTTACTTTAGTATTGTCGTTAACTAGTTAATAGTCTCTTAGTTCTTAAAGAGAAAGATATTCTTAAAGGAGGTAGTAGTTTAGATTACTACGTAGAGGGACTTTATAATCTATAGCATCTATAAGTAAACTATTAGTTAGTTTACGCTAGAGGACCTTATATTTATTAATGAGAGCGTAGTAAGTAAGAAGACGCTATTTAGACGTACCTATTAGGTAGTAGTTAGTTTACTAGCATTTACTAAGTTAGTTCTTCGCTATATAATAAGGTATTTAGTACTACTAGCGCTTATAATTAATGGTTTCCTAGATGCTACGCTAGTTATTAAAGGGTTAGTAACGTAGCTAATATTTAATAACTAGCTAGAGAACTAACTACTTCCTTAGATCTATAGTAAGGTGCTTATAATAGATAACTACTCTACTTACTACTTAGATAAGGTTAAGGAACTCTATATATTAGCTAGAGTAATACTCGTCTACTTACTACCTTACTTACTAGACTATAATCTAATAGAACTAACCTTCTACCTACTTAAATAATGGCTTTAAAGACATTAAGAACTAGTACTAGTATAGGGCTATCTAGATTACTTAGTACTATAGATTAATTACCTCTAAGGTGCTATAGAAGTGTGTCTAGATAGTGTTAATGTTAGGAACTTATTTAAGAAGGCAAAGGTTCTATATTAATGTCTAGCTATCTATAATAGTCTTATCTAGTAAGTTATTATTAAAGTCCTCCTTATTATTATCTTCTAAGCTCTCTAGTTCTAAGTTATCGCTAATATTAATAGTACCCTTGCTACTACTACTATTAGGACTAGATATAGCCTTCTTCTATAGGTACTTATTCTATAATTTAAACTATATAACCTCCTTACGACGAAGCTATTTAAGTTAACATATAAATAGCCTAATGAATTTAGTAATAGAGTCTCTAATGCTACCCTATTCGATATATTTATAGAAGCGAACATTAGTATATCGCTTATTAAGGTTATTAGTAATAGTTCTTAATCCCTATAGTGTCTAGTAGTCGTTAGTAAGAGCTTCCTTTATAGTAAGAATCTATATTCTTTTTAATAGTCTCTTAGCTAAGCTATTATAAAGTAATGGATCTAGGCTAGATCCATTTAAATTTAGGTAGGGAAGGAAATTTTAGGGGGGTTAGATCCATTTAATTTTAGGGGGTTTAATCCATATTAATTAGGTCGATAAATATTTGTTAGGAAAGTAGAACATTAGTAATTACTATACTACGAAAAAAATGGCTTATTTAGATTTGTTATATCTTGCTTAGTTATAGTTATACATTAGGGGGAGTTTTAGGAGTATTTATAG
>NW_021941080.1:0-1244 GCF_000721785.1 Aureobasidium pullulans EXF-150
ATAATAACTCTCTTAACACCTTAGCAATTTAATGCTTTATCCTAGGTTAACCTAATGACTAGCACTTAATACTACGGAAACACTCCGTACGCTCTATAGAACGTTGCCTATAACCCGAACTAGGGGCAGTAGTAGGGTCTATGTAGGGGCGGCAGTAGGGTCTATATAGGAGTAGTAGTAGGGGTAGAGGTAGGGGTAGGGGTAGGGGCACTTAAAGCGTACCTATCGACTCCTCTCTACGGACGACGATACCGATCTAAAAGTTATTATGCATTTTTACATGCTAGACGAGTCGATGTCGGCATCGTAAAGATTAATAGGCCTTGTCGTCGACGACGCCGACATCGTACTATAGAATTACTTAAAAAGTTTAGTCTTTACTTTACTTATGCTATAATAGTTACTCTAGAGAGGGACTATTATAGTATAAGTAAAATGAGTAGCAGCGAGGATTAATTTACTTAGCGGAGCTCTACTGCGCTATATAAACCTTTCTTATCTCCTCTATAACAACTCTCTTAACACCTTAGCAATTTAATGCTTCATCCTAGGTTAACCTAATGACCGGCACTTAGTACTACGGAAACAATCCGTACGCTCTATAGAACGTTGCCTATAACCTAAACTAGGGGCAGTAGTAGGGTCCATGTAGGGGTAGTAGTAGGGTCTATATAGGGGCAGCAGTAGGGTCTATATAGGAGTAGTAGTAGGGGTAGAGGTAGGGGCAGGGGTAGGGGTAGGGGCACTTAAAGCGTACCTATCGACTCCTCTCTACGATCCTGTCGGAAAGTTCTTCGATGAAGCGTTCTAGACGGAGCTATTAGCATCTCTTTATAGACTAAATAGGGACTTCGTTAATGTTAAGTCATCTATAGGCATAGCAGCCTCCTAACAAACATCTAACCTATAGCAAGTGTTCCCCCTTATCTATATAGGGGCGGTAGTAGGGTCTATGTAGGGGCGGTAGTAGGGTCTATATAGGAGTAGTAGTAGGGGTAGAGGTAGGGGTAGGGGTAGGGGTAGGGGCACTTAAAGCGTAGCTATTAACTCCTCTCTACGATCCCGTCGGAAAGTTCTTCGATAAAGCGTTCTAGACGGAGCTATTAGCATCTCTTTATAGACTAAATAGGGACTTCGTTAATGTTAAGTTATCTATAGGCATAGCAGCCTCCTAACAAACATCTAACCTATAGCAAGTGTTCCCCCTTATCTGTATAGGGGCGGTAGTAGGGTCTATGTAGGGG
>NW_021941080.1:3664-29073 GCF_000721785.1 Aureobasidium pullulans EXF-150
AGACTAAATAGGGACTTCGTTAATGTTAAGTTATCTATAGGCATAGCAGCCTCCTAACAAACATCTAACCTATAGCAAGTGTTCCCCCTTATCTGTATAGGGGCGGTAGTAGGGTCTATGTAGGGGCGGTAGCAGGGTCTATATAGGAGTAGTAGTAGGGGTAGAGGTAGGGGTAGGGGCAAGGGTAGGGGCACTTAAAGCGTACCTATCGACTCCTCTCTACGATCCCGTCGGAAAGTTCTTCGATAAAGCGTTCTAGACGGAGCTATTAGCATCTCTTTATAGACTAAATAGGGACTTCGTTAATGTTAAGTCATCTATAGAACGTTGCCTATAACCCGAACTTCTACATAGTAGCCTCCTAACAAACATCTAACCTATAGTAGATGTTCCCCCTTATCTATATAGGGGCAGTAGTAGGGTCCGTATAGGGGTAGTAGTAGGGTCTATGTAGGGGTAGTAGTAGGGTCTATATAGGAGTAGTAGTAGGGGTAGAGGTAGGAATAGGGGTAGGGGTAGGGACACTTAAAGCGTACCTATCGACTCCTCTCTACGGACGACGATACTAATCTAAAAATCATTATGCATTTTTACATGCTAGACGACTCTAGGCGTAGCCGTAGGAGATAGCTAGAAGTAACAGGTCGTAGCATATAGGAGGATTTTGCATATCCTAGTATGTAGTAGGCACGATATTAGCATTGTCGACGATAAGGCCTAATGCTCTTTACGATGCCGATATCGTGCTTACTATATAGTAGGATATGTAGAAGAGCCTACTAAAGTTACTTTGCTAAGAAGCTAGGACTACTTAAGAAGTTCGGTTGTCACTTTAGTTATGCTGTAATAGTCAATATAGGGAAAGACTATTATAGCGTAGGAAAAAACTTTTTAAGCTAGGGTGCTCCCCTTAACGACTAATTTTCCATTTTTCCTACAATTAGTGGACGAGCAGAGCATAGTACTTGCTTCTAAAGGTTATTACGGACTATTATAGGTCATATGACTATAGCGGGGATCATTATAACTTGCGCCCGAAGCTTTGTTTGTGTTTTTCGATTTTTGGCGTTCCCTCCTTAACATTCCCTACACTAACCTATATTTCGACCCCTAAACAATATGCCTCTAATTATTGGTGTAGCTAGTCGACTTTATAATGGTCATATATAGTAGCAGATAATTGCTATAGACTACGAAGAGCCTAGAGATGATGACTATAGTATGTTTTGCCTCTCTTCTATAGGTGTGGCCCCTTACTAAATAAGTCGTATAGGCCTAGGATTTGTAGATGACCTCTTAAGTCACTTTAATACATTCGAGATAGAGGTTAACAAGAGATAACTAGACGAGGATGCCGAATTGCTAATAAAGCCGTATACGAGGAGGCGATCCCTAAGCCTTACTCGTAAGCAATATATAGTAATCGATAAGAGCGCTACCCTCGATAGCGACAGTAGATATAGTTATATAAGATCGGAACTAGATGAACTATCCGATGACGAGGAAGATAGCGACAATAAAGATAGCGAAAAAGGAAGCGACTACGCGAACATTACAAACAAACGCAACTAAAAACACCTACCTCTAAAGCTAGTAGCTAGAGCAAAGACTGTGCTAAAAAAGATGGCTCCTTATCGTACGGCCTAAAAGCAGCGTAAGGCGTGTAATAGTCTTATAATAGTAAGCCTACTAATTATCGTATAGCAAAAGTCCTAGCCGCCCCCCGCTATATACGTTAATCTATAAAGACGGTAAAGACCGTACTAAAGCTAGCTCTAAGGCAACGAAAACGTAAGTTATAATAATTAAAATAGGTCTCGTATACTAACACCATTATAGGAAAGTCTATAGTTATAGTGCGCCTAAAGACGTCTAGGAGAAGAGGTACTATAAGCGTAGATGCACTAAGATACCTATTCTAATTAGATACACAGGCTAAGGAACTATAGCTCTTCGAGAGATCCGGAACTACTAAAAGAGCATAGATCTTATTATCCCTAGGCTGCCATTCTAGCGCCTTATAAGGGAAGTTACTAGCGTTCTAGGCTATGACCTGCGCTTTCGTTCTAAGGCGATTATAGCACTATAAGAGGCTACGGAGGCTTATCTTATATAGCATTTTAAGTTAGCCTAGTTGCTTGCTATCTATAGAAGGCGAGTCACAATTATGTAGAAGGACATGCTACTAGTTCGGGAGTTTAAAAAACGTCTGACCATTTGATTTAATTAATTAGGTAAGCTAATTTTCTCCCTTCTATATGTCCCCGAAGGACCTAAAAACTATAATAATACAATCATTCTTCTTATGTTTCTGTTCGCGCTCTGCAAATCGTTAGACTATTATAAGACTATTATACGTTAATCGTACATACCTAAACTATTAAAGAGTTACGCGGCCTACGATTGCCTTAATGAGCTTAAAGTCCTTCGACTAGATAGTGACACGCTTTGCATAAATGGCACCTAGGTTAACCATCTTAAACATCATAATCATATGTGCTTCTATAGCGACCTAAAGAGCATCGATGGCAGATTTCTAGAATCGCAGATCTTCTTTATAGTCCTTAGCAATTTCTCTAACGAGTCTTTAGAACGGTAAGATAGCAATAAGTGTTCTAGTAGTTGCCTAGTAGTGCTTAATTTCAGAAAGGGCATTTATTCCTATATACTATTAGCATAAGACTATTATAAGACTATTATAGTATATATACCGCCCTTCTTGGTGTTAGTTAATAGGACGAATCTTAGAGCCTTGTCGCCGAGCATGTTTCCTTTTCCGCTTAAGTTATATAGTCGAGGTCCTTCGTAGTTTTTACCCTTAGACGATTTAGCTACGTTCTTCTTAGGTACTTGCTTCTTAGGTGCTTACTTCTTAGGTAGGACCTTTAGTAATCGCTTGCTAGCAGGGACGGTCTTTTTTCTAGTCGATTCTCTACTAACAGGAACCGTCTTTCCTCTAGTAGATCTTCTACCGCTTCTAGTAGCATCGGGTCCGGGTACGCGCTTTTTTAATGCTCTTATGCTTAGAAGGGGATTAATATTAGAATCCTCGAGATTAGACACGCTGTTTAGTGTTAGCTAAGACTATTATAAGACTATTACACCTACTTACCTTGCCTTTAAGACCTTCATCTTCTTAAGAGTCTTTTTAGGTACTATAAGTGTCTTAGAATTAGAATTAGAATCAGAACCTAATAGCGATTCTAGACCCTCGTCCTCTAAGGTTGCAGGAGTATTAGGCCTCTTATTAGGGCCCTCTCTGCGGTTCTTTCCTTTAGTAGGGGTAGTAGGGGCACTACGAATCATTAGCTTAGACTAGTATAGTTCTATTACATTAGCACTTACTCGCGCAATTTAGAAATCCATTCTAGGACTTTAAGCTCTATGTCCATTTAAGTCTACGTAGTATCGTAGGCCGAAAGAACGCCGAGCATTTTGCTATAGATATTGCTAAAGGCGTTGTCGTTAGGGTTACGTCCGCGATCGAGATTATAGATTCTACTATACTTAACGCCTAAGGAACCGATGTCTAAGCCTTCGATCTCGACGTTAACAACCGGGGGTGCCGTAGGAAGGATTACGTTTAGGTTATTATCTATCTAGTGTTAGTAGACTATTATAGGACTATTANTAATAGTCTATAATAGTCTATTAGAGCTATATAGCTATATTTAGAGATTTAGACGGCTTTTCCTAGAAGTAATTATTAGCGGGACGAACGGGAAATTAGGCGGGACAAACGGGAAATGGTCTTAGCGGGATCCCGTCCCGGCGGGATTTATGCTTAGCATTTCCCGTCCCGTCCCGTCTAGTCCCGTAGGGAGGTCTAAGCACTAATAATCTTTATAACCTCTATCGTTACTTAATCTAAGCATTCCTTAAGAAGGTCGCTAGTAAGGCGAGCGCGCGTTAGAGGTAAGTATTTAAGTGCTAGATTAAGCGCCTTAAGCAACTTAAGTAGCTCTAGATTTAACTAATAAATGTTAAAGGGCAGTCCTCCTCGATAAATCGACATAGTAGCTAGTCTATCTAACTAATGTAGATTAACTTAAGTAGTTACTAAGCTCTCGCCCTCGCCCTCGCCCTCGCTAGCGCGATGTACGCTAACTACCCTCGCTAACTTCCCTTAGAACTCGCCCTCGAACTTATTAAGAGCTAGAACACTAGCTTTTATCGCTTAAATAAATGGCTCGCAGCCTAAGAGGTGTAGTTCCCTTCGACTCTAGTTCTTATTCTTCCTATGCTAATTTAGACACCAATTGTAGTTATAATAGCTACCTTCCTTAGCGCTAAACTGTACGCTAATAGTACGAGCTAGTCGACCGCCATTGTTCGCTATGTCCTTGTCGTTATATAGCACTTTAAAGCTCGAGCTTAGAGCTTAGAGCTTAGAGGCGCTAACGCACAGATCACCGATCTTAGAGGCTAGCGGGGTACCTCGGCAGTTAGTAACTCTGATTTCTATGGTTTCTAATAGGTGTTACAAACTAACATGTTACAAACTGTTAGAAACTGTTACTTGAGCACCCCTACGCTCAGAGCCAGAGGTGAGGAAGGGTCACAGCAGCACATCACATCTGGAGCGCCAAAAGCTTTGTTCGGTACAACGTGTCTGGCTGCCTTGTTCCAAGCACCGTGTGTGCAACTGTCGTATGACAGATGAAGCCATGGCGACAGTGAGCAGCAAGAGAAAGCGCCCTCAACCACCTTCCGCACCTTCTTCGTTCGACTCGGAGTCAGTCTCCACGACGATCATGGTCAATGCCAATACGCGCAACAGAGACGACAGCCCAAGCATCAGTGTCGCTCAACATCTATCGCGACTAGACATGGCTGCCACCGACCCTCCAACCACAAAGAAGCGTCCTGCCGACATGGACGAGATCAACGAGACTCCCGGCGCCTACGACTCAATCATGCCCTCGCCCAACACATCACCCACGCCCAACAACTTGGTACCGCAACGAGGCCGCTTTATCCTTCACCCGCCTCGCCGCGTCACCTCTCCTCCGCCTCCTACACCCATCGCTTCACCAAATCATGAACAAGACCAACAATTATCTCTACCGACAGCCATCAAGATTGCACAAGACAAGCTGTCCACACTGCGCTGTGACTCCCCGTCCACCCCTGTTGAGGACGAACACAACCAAGACCAAAATATGACCTGGCAAGAAGATGAGATTACTGGCCGTAATGTCGACGACACGGCAGACGATGACGGCGAAGGTATCAACGGTATTGGCTTCATACCGACCCCAGCCATGGTTATCAAGCGTTCTGAACAGCGCCGTCGTCAAATTCTAGAATGGCGTGCCCGCGAGTCCAGAGAAGCTCGCCAACGCCGCTACGACAAGCGTAAGCCTTCACACCGGGACTCTGCCATCTCTCTGGACGATGGTGGCGGCTCCTTCAAGCGTCGCATGGTCAGATTCGCTGAAGCTTAGACGCTCCAACACATATTAAGCACGATCTTCATGACATGGTGGGACACGGCGTTACGAACAGGTTGCTTTTATTGCTTTTATAGGCGTTGTATGGCGCCGCTACTGGATACCCATAAATCACAAGGACATAAGGCTGGGTCAAGGAAATGGGCTCTTTCTACAACATATCAAGATGGACGATATGAATGCTTTCTTCTACTCTTTTCTTCCATTTCATGACTCGCCGTTGATGTGCATGCTAATAGGTGATCGAATCAAGCAAGCACCTGAACCTATTTGGCTATCAGTCGATATCACAACGAATAACTGACTTAACTCCTTGGACGGACGACATTTCCTGTTTCCACTCAAAAGTACAAACGCAGGCCGCGGAAAAAGTCGCTCAACACGATTGACCAGATCGATAACACGTCATTGGTCGTGCCCCGCAACTTACCCCACCATACTCTTATCCTCGACGGAGTATATTCCTAGAATTGGAAGACATCGAAGCACCTCTCTTCGGGATGATATCTCGCGAAGGTAAGATGTAGCATATATAGGTAAGCAGTTGACGTCTGGACGCGGTGTTTCTATTCTTTCTTTGCACCTACCTTCCGACACAATCCACAATCATCACACAACTCTCAGCATGCCTCATTCGGTCAGCCCAACTCAAGAGAACGCAACACCTTCCCAGCCAAAGCTCTTCGTCAACGATGGACCACTAGAAAACTACTCATGGCTCCAGCCATCACAACCAGATGAACCATTAGAAGGGCTCCGCAGGAAATACAACGAAGACGGCTATATCTTCCTCAAAGGCCTCATCCCTCGCGAAGATGTCCTCACAGCCCGTCGCTCCTACTTCGACTTCATGTCTCCCTCTGGTGTCTTGAAGCCTGGCACAACATCCGAACAAGGCATTTTTGACTCCGCCAAGTCCGCCGCCGAGTTCCCGGGCATCGGCGCAGGCGCAGTAGGAGGAAACCAGCGACCCGGCGACGACAGAGCAGCAACTTTTGTCGACAGAGCCCTGGACGCACACAAGCAAGACTGGTACAAGGAGACTTTTTGCAAACATCCCGCACTCTCCGAGTTCATCTCGAAATTCTCAGGTTGGGGCGACGATACATTGGCGATTAAGCGTACGCTGTTGAGAAATAATATCCCGGGGACTCATGCTATTGGTGTACATTACGATCAGATCTTTCTGAGGCATGGCGAGCCTACTGCAATTACCGCTTGGGTGCCCATGGGTGATATCAAAGTCAATGGCGGCGGGTTGATTTATCTTGAAAAAGGTAAGTCATCACTCTCTCTCCTCTTCTCTGCTTTTCTATTTATCTTGCTAACGCAATCCACAGCACACACACTCGGCCGCGACCAAGAAACCTCCTTCTACAACTCCGCCATCTCCAGCGGTTTAACAGAAGAACAAGCCAAACACGCCTTCAACGCCACAATGATGGATACAGGGCTCCTCGACTCCGCCCCCTCTGCTTACAGCAAAAGGTTTAATAAGAGGTGGTTGGTTGCGGACTACGAAGCTGGGGATGTAGTGTTGCACACGCCGTTTACGATTCATGCTAGTACGGTTAATCATGATGAGGAGGGCGTCATTAGGTTGGCGACGGATTTGCGGTTTGTTGATTCGAGTAGGAGGTGGGATGGTAGGTGGGACAAGGTTTATGAGATGGATGATGGGTTGTAGTGGCAAATTTTGCGAGTTTTGCATCTATGTCAGGTTTTCTTCCGCCTTGTTGCCTAGTGCATGTCTGTTTAACTTGTTATGTGGAACTGCTCTCGTGAGAATCAACAATCTCCAGGAAGAGCGTGGTAGGAGATGAGAACAAACAAATGTGACGGGAGTACTGTATGAGGAAAAGTGTCCATGTCACAACAATGATTTTGTGAGTAGCCATGACTACGTTCTGTATGTTACTCCTCTCCATTTGGTCTGATGCTCTGTCTCTTATTCCCTTCTACTTGGCCTGCGCCATGTCGCTCAAAAAGACAACTTCGTCATCCGTCACGTTCAGATGAACAACTTTGAATCCATGCTTGATGGCCTTTCCCTTGCCTCTGATCAGTGCTTGAATCTCACTAGGGTGTACCCAGAAGAACACGATCATGACTGCAAACATCAACAATGCGTCAAACACATAAGCAAAAGCTTCATGCGTGATCAAATAGCCACCCGCATCTTCCAAATACTCGATAAATCTGTAAATCGATCGAACAAGGATAAGCGCGCTGCCTGTGTATAGCGCGCTCAAATGTCTCTTCCAAGCAAACTTTTGCGATGCCAGTGTGGGCATCTTGTTCAACCTGACATGGAATATCACACTGGTGATCAGGAACAAGCCGAAGAAAAAGACTTGGATAACAAGACCAACGATGATAATCCAACGGCCGGTGTTGTAGGAGGATGCTTTTTGCTGAGCGAGGATGGCGCCACCCAAGGCTTGAGCGAGAAAACTGAGGACGTCGCCTGTGACGAAGAGTTTGGTGAGCCAGGTGCGGCGGATAGGGGCGACGGCTTCGGCTTGGGTGACCAGGATGATGCGACCGAGAGACATGTACATCGTTGCCGACAAGAGAGCGGGTGCGATGAGAGGAAGGATGAGTTGGATAGCATAAGGTGGGAGTGTGTAGTCTGGGCTTTGCTTTATGGAGACGGTGCGGAAGGTATAGCCTATTCCTTCGACTGGGTCTTGGGTCAGATATCATGCTTTGAAACTGACGGACTTGTAGATTGAGCTTACAGATGCCACCGATGAGGAAAGGTAGCAGATACCAAGTCCGTGTCCGCAGGAGTTGGTACAGATGTACGATGCTGGAAACAAAGAACAAGATTGTGAAGAGTACCGCAGCTGCAATAGAAGCATCGTAGGGGTATACGTTGTGATATATCGTCATGATGAGATGTCCGAAGCGAAGGAACAAGCGATATCCAGCAGCTGATCCAAGTAGTGATACGAAGTAAAGTTGTACTGATCTTAGTTCTCGAACTGTCCTACCTTCTGTTTACGAGGGGAAAGACAAGCGCTTTTGAGCTTGTTGGAAAATGCCAGCGTCCAAGTCCTGAATCAACAAATCGATCATTCCCAGTTCATCGGCAGCACAGCCGCCTACGTTTGTCATTTTACTCCAAGCCGCACTGCAAATGATTCGTTTGCACGAGTGAACCAGGTAGTGGAGGCGTAGTCGGTGTTGCTAGCTCCAGGTTAAAGGTAGAGAGTCTGGGTATCCTGCCTCTTATTCGCATTCGTACTCGTATCCACAGTATCTGTTCAGAAATGTCCAGTCAACCGGAGAATCCCCCGGGATTGGGCTGCTTTCAGGTGGCCGAAAGGTTTGTGTCGGAAACCGTCCCAACGAAGCGAAATAGCAGTCGCTGCGACTCGTATCTGGGCTCCAGCCTGGTCTGTTCGGAGAAACCCTTGCACTGGACGTGAAGATTTCCCTGTCTTAGTGTTGGACTGAAGATTGTCAAGTGATAAAGACCTGCGCGAGAGTGAGGACTTGGAGAGAACAACATCTCTAGCTTCCCGGGAGTACTCAGCACGTCGAAACTTAACCAATGTACCAGTCTTGAAATCCAAGATGATGATATGCAATCCAAGAAGTGGTGATTCTCTGGCCGTGGAGGAAGACGTTTCTCGAATCCAAATTCGTATTCGTACTCGCAAGCAACTTCATGTTGCAACGTGGAGCCGATAGACAACGGGATTTTGGTTCTCAACCTCACCTCCGCATCGTATATCCATACGAAATCCACAAGCTTCGTACATTCGTACCTGCAGAACTCGTCTCGGATATACAACATGCCAGTGTAGTATAAGTAGTCTCCAGGTTCCATCGAGAGCTGCCGTCTTGCTTTGCACTGCCCGCCAACAGCAATGCGAGCTGTTGTTCAACTCCTCTGTTGTTGAACTCCTCGAACCGTGTTTCATTCCACGTTCGCATCAGCCGAAGGCTCTGTAATTGATGTCGCGACAAAGGACTCAAAAGGGGTTCTTTTTTTATTCCATTACCGCTGATATCGACAACAACAACAACATGGTCCGAGGAAACTCCTCCATGCTCGCAAAAGATGCTGCAAAGGGTGAGAGTCGCGTCTTCCGCCTTGAACAGAAGGACATATCGGCCTCGGCATGATCTCTTTTTTGTCAAAGCTCCTCACGCTACACGGGCTGATTGTCCACCGATCCCCGATCAACCACCCGTTCCCGAGGGCTCGCTGCGCCTTGTACCTAACTTTACCCTGACATAATTCACATCTTTATAAATTTTCGTTGATGACTCGGGACCGCTGTCTTCCTATCTTCCGGAGCGACTACAAGGAGTATACAAAGGGACGCCGTTTGCCTGTCCTTGACAGCTGGGACATCTCGGAGTAATGATCAATTGACACGACTACCATGCCACCAACTCGAAAAGCCCATCACAAGTCAAGAGGAGGATGCGTACAATGCAAGAAAAGACATGTCAAGGTATTGATTATTCATGAATATCCTTGGTGTGGCGTCGACGTGATGGACTGATTTTCTGGAAAAGTGCGACGAAGTACGGCCAAATTGTGGAAACTGCGTAAAACGAGAAGCAACTTGCAGCTTCTCCTCGAACGAACAAAGTCCTTCGACTGGTCATGAAGAGCCAAAGTCGCCAATTGCCTCCGAAACTCGACAGTCTATACTTTCTCGAGTCGAAGAACTGGAATTGATACATTTCTTCATGACAACTACCATCAAAACTCTCTGTCATGATCCTAAGGATTGGCACATGTGGGAAGTTGGACTTCCCCAACTAGCTTTCCAGAACGATTACCTTCTCGATGCCGTATTTGCGATGACCTGCCTCCATCGCGGCTCTCTTCACCCTCTCAACAAGAGTTACTGGCTTAGATCTGCCGTCCAATATCAGAGTCGAGCACTCCCGATGTTCTACAAAGTTTTGGACAACGTCAACGAGGGAACTTGCCATGCTGCATTCGCCTTGTAAGTGCGGCCAATCCCAATTTCGGTGGTCAATGTGGTGTGTAAATTGTACAATATTCACATTGACCGGCCTGGGACAAGCACTCGTTCTCTCCCGAATGACGCTAACGATGTAGCAGCTCTCTACTGACTTCTATGGTCGAGATCGCAATGCCTCAAACCGACTACGACCCCATCGAACATCTCGTGGGACTTCGTAGCTACTTCAGAGGGTCAGCTACACTTTGGTTGACCATGGTAGACCATCTAAGATACGGCCCCATGGATCCGTTCTTCAAGCCAAAAACAATCGTGTGGGAATACGACCCGGATATCCGAAAATCATTCCACGACAGGCTGACCGATCTATACGACATTGTCGCCGGGAGCCCGGATGTAAAGATTTACAACGAAACCATCGATCTGTTGATCAGACTGTTCCATGATTCGCCCTACAGCATCATGGTCTTCTCATTATTCGTCGGACCGGACTTCTTCCATCTCGTTTGTCAGCGTGAGCCTCTAGCTGTACTGATCTACGTTTATGTGGGCGTGTTGTTTCATAACGTCAACATCTGGTGGGGAGAAGGAGTAGGCGAACGCATCGTGAATGGGCTGTCACTTCCAGCAGAGCTGCTCGAAAACAACCCTAAGTGTGCGTCAGCGTTGCTCTGGGCCCAGCAGCAAGTCAAGAAGAGACCGGAGCCAGACAAGGTTCTGTTCTGGAGGATATTCGTGAGTTCGTTTGGCCTCTTGTGATTGACCACTTGCTAACATCAAGTTAGAACGCTAAGCAGCCCAACGAAACAGTCGAAGATCTACTACACCCGGATGATAACCTACACAGTCTTCGTTCTAACAATCCATCTACTGTCACGACGCCCAGCGCTTACCTAGGGAACGGACTTACAAAAGATTGAAGAACTCTGCTGGAATGTGTGACAAGCGCCGAAACTGAAGCACCGTCGGATCAACAGTCTTGTTGATTGGAAAGACGAACTCTACGCAGATGTCTGGAGACCGGTTCATATTATCAGATCCACCGGGCTCGATGTGAGCATCTTTGTGCTTCTCAGCGTCTCTGCACATGTGCGGAATCAACATATTTGTCTAGTTCCCTTCGAGACAGCAGGCTCAACACCCCGAGTCCTGTGTCAGCAGAGCGCTGTGTGTTCTCTCGGTCTCTGTCTTCTCAGCGCGGGCCAACAATGGCCAGCCTGGAGTGGCGTGTCAAGCAACAGCACAAGTCAGATCCACCGAGCATCACCAGGAACTTTACAGCAATGCACGTCAGGAACGGCCTTCATGATGGGGACGCTGAGTGTCAGTAAGACTCATCAAGATGTCGATGTATTTGTAAGGAGATTTAATATTAGAACAGCCCTTCCAAAACATTCAGAGCTTCCCCGATTCAATATAATCCACAGCCTAGCCAAGTAGCATGAAGGTCTTGATCGAAGGCCATTTGCTCGCCCACATGTCTTGATGAAACGTTTGTAGTACGTTGTATCTCATGCTCAGTCAGCACTAATGCCTCGCGTGCATCCTCCAAGGACCCCGCTTTCCGCTCACTGCATGAGCTCCTGAACTTGTCTTATAAACGCTTACAGTATATGAACTTGACCGCTTTACTCCCAAAGCACATTGTTGTCATTTACACGATCATCATGTCAACATTAGACGGCTTCGACCTCGAATGCACTATCCACAACCTCCTCAAAGCTTCCGAAATCATCGATTCTTCATCCGCCCAGTACAAATCTGAATCGCAAACATGGCAAGCGCATCGAAACCTCCATCCTAAGTTACTAGCTAGACCGGACTCTTTAGCTAGTCTGTCTCGACTTGTTGCATATCTCGCGGATACCGATCTTGATTGGGCTGTTCGATGTCAAGGTATTGGTGATGCCAGTGCGAAAGATGTGCTGATCAGTCTTGCTGGATTCAAAGAGTTCAGCTTCGATGCTGAAAACGAGAGTATTATCGTTGGAGGAGGCATGACTTGGGGGGAGGTGGAGGAGAAACTGGAGGAGCAGGCACCTGGATATCAAGGTAAGTCTGAACTTACCGCCAGCTTTTTTGAAGTCGGATACTGATCACTAGGTCAGCTGTGAGTGCACGATGCAGTTTCGTCGGCGTTGGCGGCATGATTCTGCATGGCGGTCTGTCCTGGATGTCATCTACCTACGGTCTCGCCTCAGACCCTCAGAACTTTCTCGATGCGCAGGTCGTCAAACTGGACGGCAGTATCATTTGGGCATCCGAAGAACCAGATCTACTATTCGCTCTCCGCGGTGGCGGTCATGAATTCGCCATCGTGACTGCCTTCAAACTCAAAGTTCGCAAGTTCTCACAGAAGATCTATAGCGGAAGCATCAACTACCCGCGATCTTCGCTGCCAGCATTGGCAAAAGGCGTTGCTGAGTTTGCGAAGAGAATGGATGAGTGGCCTAGTACGGCGATGTATCTGTACAATTTGGACTTGATGGAAGGAGTATTCATCGGTGCGAAAGCTCAACCTGGATTGGCCATCTGGCTATTTGATACTGAAGGCGAAGAACATGGAAGAGAGGTATTTAAATGGGCCCTGGAGATCGAAGGAGCTGTTGACTTGACTAAGGTCATGAATCTGAGGGAGGTCAATATCTATGGTGGTAAGTGATGTTGTCGTTTCAATGCTGATGTAAGATTCTGGCTAACCAGAGGCCGACAGACAGTGTAATAGCAGCAAAAGGAGTCTGCTCAGCTAACATGTCCAACCCAACAGTCGCAGGAACAGATATGACGGCAGACCTCATTCTTCGCGCTTGGGATTGGCTAGAAACCACCATCGCCCTCGAACCCACCAAACTCAACATTGGCACATTCGTTCTACTCGAATTGTTCCAGAAGGCTGTCTTCAAATCTGCTGATGGCAGCAACGAATGTGCCTGGCCGCATACACAAAATCAGCATCTCCTGCAACTTGGAGTTGGCAGACCGGATGAGGGAGATTATCCTACGAGGCTGGATGAACAGGCGTTGGACATGCTCAAGAATGCTGGTCCTATGATTGTGGGGGACAGATTCCCGTCGGCGGACTACTTCATTAATTTCTTGCAACCCTGGAATGACTACAGAGCGGTAAGTCATTGGAGCTCTGGTCGATTGGTTTCTAAAGGCTGACATGAATACCAGGTCTATGGCGACAACTACGAGAGGTTACAAGCCGTGAAGAAGAGATATGATCCGAGGGGAGTTTTGGTCAGGAAGAACGAATGAAACGGCAGCAGGTAGAAAGTGCGTTCGAGAAATTGCCTTCTTTTATTACGGCCTCATTAGTAGTCATTACCCTTCATTAGTCGTTATATGCTCGCTGGAAAAATCAAAGTGCGCCCAAAATCAAACGATGCGTAGCTGTTCTCCCACATCCAGTCTGAAGATCTGGGTCCTTGGGCCAAGTGTTCCGTGCTTTCCATCCTGATGCAATACGGTGCTTTTCGTTTCCTCGTCTAACTTTTGTTGTGCTTCTTCCGAAGAGTACATTCTACTCTTGATCCACGCCACAGACCAACCTCTGTTGTCCTTGACCTCGTCGTGTGCGCTGATCCAGTATCGAGCTCCAAGGTTCCGGATTATCTCAGCGCCTCCTGGATATCCTACTGCTACCACACCACCCATGAACCACGGATTCTCCTCCGTGTTGATCGAATGAAACAGAGCCGTGAGAGGTAGTGCCGACTCTTTGGCCAAATGTGACGATGCATATGGCTCAATGGCAGTATATGCGACGCCATGGGGGCTGTAGAGAACACTGATGGTCTTTTCGCGTGACGGAAACATAGGCGAGTTTCCATCTAGCTCCATGGGCGAATCAGGTGGTGTCATAGGGTTGTTTCGACCGTTCATTGGATCTGGGAAATTTCCTGCCATTGGAGAGTCTTGTGGGGATGGCGGTAGGTTCAACAGATTGACGACGGATCCGTTTACTGATGTGGTTGTGCTGTTTGGTGCTCGATATGTAAGGCCTATCGCGTTGTGAAGCCTCGTAGGATCCATCCGTTGAGGCACGTAAGTCACAGTGACTTCACCGCCTTGGCTAAAGGAGGAGTAGCCAGGGATTGGAATGCGTATAATCGAGTCATTATTCTTGCTGTTGTATGGCTGCATTGTTTCGACAGTCGCATGTGTGAAGTACTTCCATGATCTTATCAGCTTGGAAGCTACTGGAGTTGCCAGAATGCGAATCCTGGCGTCTGCTGGTAGAGTGCACAAGGTCTGCTTATGGCAGTGATCGGGTTTGTCCTGCGATATGATGATGAGGTCCGGTTGTGGAATCTCTCTCAACGAAGAGATGCATGGTGAAGTTGTGTGATGTGATATTTGGAAAGATTCCTTCCAAACAGAAGAGCTTCCAGTCACCCAAGGATCAATCAAGACAGTAAAGGATCCAGGAAACCGAGCCGACGCACGTGCAGGCGCGAACAAAGGGATGAAGTCGATCAAGAACGTTGTATCAGCATTTAGAGGCTTCACGTTCATGGCCATATCGACTATCCACGCCGTTCCTCACAAGAACAGGAAGAGTGAAAGTAGGAGATGACAAAGGAGAGAAGAAAGATTCCGGGCTTCCGTTGAGGCATGTTTGAGTAAAACCTGAAAAACGACCTGAATGTTCTCCCGTTGAACGACAGAAACAACAACCGAGCTAAAAGTGGATACACGACCCAGATCTGCATGGAGCAGGAGCCAAGCCCAAGCCACCGGATCGCGCCTTCTTTGATCGGGGCAGTCTCACGCGGGCTGGACAAGATGGAAACCAGAGCTGAACATAAGAGTGTCCTTTCCAAAGAGTTTTCGTGCTGTAGAATCGATAACAAAAGACCTGCATGGGTCGTCTTTTGTTCAATCTCGACGTGCGATTGCCTTTTCGGGGTTTTGTCTCAAAATCCACCGGCTGGACCTGTTAGCGAGGGCGATGGAAGGTCTCGGCTAGGGCTACTTACATCGGGGTTCGGTTAAGAGCTTCCACGCGGGCTCGATTCCAAACGGCAATCACTCGCGGGTTCGAAACTCAAATGACTTCATGAAGCAGGTGCAGACTGCGACCGCGCGTAAAGATGACTGTTCTTTCTTTGACACCTTTCGCCTGTTTCGATAAGAACAGGGAATAGGGCACTTGTATCTAGGTACTTTCCTGCCAGTGTCCCTCACAGCGGCTCGTGGTCGTGCCTAATCTCCCATTCGACTTCCTTGCGGATGATGCCTGATCGCGAGTGCCAGCTCTCCATAGATCGGGCCTCATCGACACCTCTGTCGCGGGATTCGTGGTGGACTGACGTCCTTGTGCCCAGCTTCGAGCTCAAGCTCATGCCTTGGGATGCTGATCGCGCCGATGCGCCATGATTTCGATGGCTTGGCTTGGAGATCGGACCCATCATCAGATACGCGCCATTCAATTCGGAGCGTGAGGCACTATGTGAGTCGTCCGTCTTTGCGACAGATATGTTGTCGAAAGGATTCATGAATGCTCGGAAAGATGGTATGGATGCAGATACTAGCGACCATGCCAACCATATCTGAATCCAGATCGCTGGCGAGATGAAAGAGAAGCCCTTGTCTTCGGCATCGACAGTCCGAGAAAGCCGCCGCAGGTGTGTGATGGAGAAACCAACAACACTGAATAAAGTCAGAATAGGCACAGTTCAGGTTCAGGAGGTACTCACGCAAGTCTGAATGCGAAAGCAGTCATGACAAGCATCTTCGGCCGCGAGCCTAGCATCACGCCAGACACGAGGTATGAAGGGACGATCATGAGGGCGGCTTCTGTAATGATATCAAACGTTGTCACAGCTCGCCATCGTGTTATCTGTTGCTAGGTGAGTAATGGAAGCTTGACTCATAATGATTGTACTGACATATGATGGACAGGTATTCCTCTTTGAAAAGAAGTGATGCGGTGAGCAATTTATCAAGAGGACGAAAAGTGCAACGATACCCCAGGCAACGGTAATGCCCAGAAGCGACCAGCACAGTGCAGTATTGAGCCTTCGGTTGTGGGTGAAGAGTCGTCTGACAAACAGTGCGAGCGATACCTTCGAAAGCGTATATGCGAAGATGAAGAGCACTTCAGCCGCGTATATGGACTACGTGGGTCAGTCAACTGGGCTTTCACACTACTCGTCCTGGACACATACGTCGTCGATGCTCGCAATTTGACCTCGCTCGAGGACTTTGCTTGATTTCCCGAATCCTGCCTTCAAACCAACGAAGATAGGAATGTGCTGGCATACCGCAGCTAGCTGGCTCACTCGTTAGACGCGAGACTGTTGGACCGAAAAGAAAGATACATACTGTCGCTGCCACCAACGCCCAGTCGTCCGCGCCATAAAGACCCCATCTAGGTAGATTGTGAGTTGGTTTGGTCAGTCATGTTCTTCCATTGCCAACTTACCTAACATTCAGCCGTACTAGAAGTGTGCCAAAGGGGTATATCAAGGAGAGCAAGGCGACAATCCATACATAACCAGCATGGTCTGTGTCGGTGATGCGCGAGAAGTAGTAAGTACCTGGCGGTAGAGGAGCACCGTTGACCGTCGTCAGATTAGCGGCCATGTGTGCATGTTACAGCGGTTATAAATCAGGTTCAAAAAAGAGCGACAAAGAAGCATTACCAAATGACCGCAAGGTGCGCATGTCACTACATATCCTCTTTATTTGGGGTCACTCTATTCCCTCAGGGCTCATGCTTCCTGCTCACGTTATCATCGATGGAGAAAGCCATCAGAGATTGCTGCTCGGCTTATTGGTCTTCACGAGGCAGAGTCTTGGAAAGACCCTGGACCTGCTCGTGGCTGTGGCTGAGAATCCTGCCGGGTGCATGATTGGGCTTGCTTCCGGATCAGCCTGGAAGGAGCACGCAACCGACATGCTCGGTTGACTTGTTTCGCATGCCGAACAGTGCGGATGTTGGTAAGGCCAAGAGGGTGTACGAGCGTGCTCATGCTTAGCCGCGCCTTGTGAGGTGATCGACTGGGCAGTTCATGGCGTCTGCAGGTGAGATGAAACTCGCTTGTGCCAGATCATCGATTGAACTTCGAGAAGACGGCTCTTGGGCCCAGCTACCTATCAGACTTGAGACACTGGCAGTATTCTGTAAGCAGGGTGTTGGCTGACAGAGCTGATCAGCAAGTCTCAACAAGACATTACGAGTGCATCATGAGGAGAGTAAGGAGAGGCTGTCAGAGCGCTATACTTTAAGCTTCGCACCCTGCGTCCACCGCCTCGCACGTTCAAGGGGTCAAGTCCGTAAAGCTTTTCTGCGCTCATACCGACAGAAGCCAGAGCTTGGTGGCGCGCGTGCAGGCATACCGCTGGTATGGTAAGCAGTCGGCAGGAAGAGAAAGCCGCGACAAGCATTTCGGCAAAATTCCATGGCTTGATGGTAGACCTATAGGCGTGGTTTGTCTTATCAGCTTGCGAGAGCGGAACAATCGCATTTGGTCGTCGCTTTACGGCACCACAAAGATACAGTAGATGAAACCTCTATATTTTGGTTTCGCTGTCGAAAGTTTTGATAGCCTGCCTCACAATATTGAAGGAGCAATCGAGTTGTTCGCGTAAGAACTTCATACTCAGTTGCAACTCTGTTTACGAGCAGAATCTCTCAGCTGTGGTGGTGAACAGAAGGCGTCGTCCTTATCAGCGGCTAATCTATACTGATATAAAATCTCGAAGCCTGGACCCCTTGAACCCTCCGCGCAGATCTTGAGGGGTCGTCGTCTCCCCAAACACTTTCCGTCAAAACTATGTTCATCCTTCAAAGGATTTTACCGTGCGTAAGAAACTCCAGGACCCGGAATAATATATCCAAGACCCGACTATTGAGCGGCGTGTGGCTTGCATGCAATGGCGGAAAAATAAAACTCAAGGCTTGTATGCAGAGCGAACTCTGGGCCCGGGCTATCGTCAAGAGCAGTCAATGCTCCGCGGCATAGGTATTGCATCAGCAGAGAAGCGTGCAGGTGGTGGGCAGAATTGATTTGTTGCTGGTGTCTTTTCGTTGCCTTAAGTCGGAAGGTGGGTAATGTATGCGATGAACTAAAATTGATGGACGACAAGAGGTAAACTATATGACTTCGGACTATCCTTGAAACATGTTCTTCCTTGCTCCCTTTCCTTTTGTAAAGTCTTGGGGTGTCGAACTACATCTTGGTCGTCAATCTCAATTTCGCTCTTGCAACCATGTCGATGTCTTCGGAGGAGAACAAGAGTAGCGCTATACGCTTCGGTGAGCGTGAGGTCAGAGACTCTGACAATCGACCGACGAAAACTGCCGCCGCTGCTCGCCATGCGCAATTCGAACTCGGCGATTTCAATGATTCGGCAAGAGACGAGGAGTCAGATGAGACGGCGGACGTGTATGGCTCTGTACCATCGGACAAGCGCGATATGATGCGTATGGGCAAAGAGCAAGAACTTCGTGTATGTCTTTTTTGGTGGCCATCGTCCTGTCTCGGACTTGCATTGACGTTTGTGCGCACAGAGAGTCTTCCGACAGGTCTCGCTCTTGTCTTTTACTGCTATCTTGATGGCGACCTGGGAATTTGTTCTCATGGCTTGTACGCAAGGTCTTGTTGACGGTGGCCGTGCTGGTTTGTTCTGGAGTTATATCTGGGTAATGATTGGGTACGGTTTCATCATCGCAAGTCTGGCTGAGATGAGTTCGATGGCTCCTACATGGTGAGTAGAGCTTAGATAATGTTCAGGATGGTGCTGACCAAATCTTCGTAGTGGTGGACAGTATCACTGGGTGTCAGAGTTCGCGCCTCCAAGTTGTCAGAAGTTCCTGTCGTATATCACAGGTTGGGTCTCGACTCTGAGTTGGCAAGCTGGGTATGCGCTTCAACACAACGGCATCCACAAGTACTGACCGAAGACTAGAAACGCTTCCGGAGGCTTCATCTGCGGTACGCTAATCCAGTCCTTGATCATCATCAAGAACCCCGACTATGCCGCTCCTGGATGGCAGGGCACGCTGCTCGTTTTCCCCGTCATGCTTGTTTGTGTCGTCTTCAACATCTGGTTGAACCATTGGCTGCCAAGCATGCAAAATGCAGTCATGGTTCTGCATGTCGCTGGTTTCCTGGCAATCATGGTCATCTTCTGGGTGCTCAGCCCGCATGTTCCCGCCAGAGAGGTATTCCTCGACTTCCAGAACGATGGTGGCTGGCAAACGATGGGTCTCGCTCTCATGATCGGTCAGATTTCCGCAGTCGGTTTCCTGGGCGCCTCTGATGCAGCAGCCCATATGTCCGAAGAGGTCAAAGATGCTGGACTCTCGGTTCCAAGAGCTATGGTGAGTGTTGCTGGAGGACTTTTCCTTGACATATGCTAACCCTCTTCCAGTGGTGGACTTACATCGTGAACGGCCTCCTTGGTCTGATCATGCTTGTCTCATTCCTCTTCGCCATGCCATCTGTCGAAGACGCCATCAACGACGTTACTGGCTATCCGATGATGTACGCTTTCCAGCAGGCAATGCCCATGAACGGTACCATCGTCTTGACAGTGTTGATGATGGTCCTCCTCATGGCAGGTAACATCTCATATCAAGCATCGACAGCAAGACAGACATATGCCTTCGCTCGTGATCGCGGTTTCCCAGGCTCGCGCTGGTTGGGATATGTCAACCCGAAGCTGATGATTCCAGTTAATGCTGTCATCTTCTCAGCAGTGTTCACCATCATCTTGTCGCTGATCAACATTGGATCTTCAGCTGCCTTCAACGCTATCATCTCGCTGGGTGCTGTTGCACAGATGGGAACATATGCTATTTCGATCACTTGCGTGCTGTACAGACGCCTGACAGCCCCGCACCTTCTCCCCAAAGCAAGGTGGAGTCTTGGCCGTTGGAGTGTCGTGATCAACATTGTTGGCCTTCTCTTTGCTTGGGAGGTCTTCTTCTGGTGTAAGTAATATCAGGTGTTCCTTGGACGCGTCACTAACAATCCAACAGGCTTCTGGCCTAATGCTCAACCGGTTACTGTCGACAACTTCAACTGGGCCCCGGTCATGTTTGTCGCGGTTGTCGTGGGAGCCTTGATTACCTACTACTTCCAAGGCCGTCGTGTCTACACAGGACCAGTGGCCATCGTCCAAGGCCGTCAAGAGGAATCACTGGCTGGCTGATAGCAATAAAGTCGGCATCCTTAACGTGAATATAAGTCGCGAAACAGTGGTGTTCATAGATAAACGGTCGGTCAAAATTAGGTTCCAGCTTTATTTTGGTGACGCTTTCTGCCGCTTCCAATGGCCGTGCGTTTGACGAGCATGTGAAAGAGCTTCTTCAGCTCTTGACGAAAAGGAAAACTGCGACCACTGAGCGAAGGATTTGAGAAGTCGTGCAAGTTGTCTCGAAAGTCCAGATCGGATGTCAAGAATGTCTCTGGAAGTTCTTGTCTCGAACCGAGACCATCCGGACGCGTCGCAGCCAATGGCAGATTGCAGGGCAGGGCGGTGAAGTCATCATTTGCTGGGCTGTGTGTTTCGGCGCCGTTACGGTCGCAATCGTCCAAGGGTCGCTCTGTTTTCGCAGCTCCTGAGCTGCCGTGGCCTGTGCCTTTTCTGCTGCTCGTTCTGTTGCTTTGTGCTTGCCCCGCGTGTGTGGGGCGTTTGTGTTCAGCTTCTCTTGACTCTCTCCTATCGTCACGTATCTCTTCATACCTCTTCGCGCTCCGGCTTCACGTTTTCATCACATTGCTTCTTTTCTGTGTAGTGGATAAGCTTCAGTGAGCTCCAATCGAGCTCCATGACAGCTCCTTACCCCTCGCCGGCCGTACCCGCCTAAGCTGGTAACCCGACCTGCCTTTGTTCCTTCGCCCCGAAAGGCTTCAATCATCGTCATCCGTTCAGTAGCTTGGTTCAGGTGCCTTGCGGCTGGTCAAGCTGGCAGCTCGAGCTGCAAGACTCGACTCCTCAATCGACATGCCTCCCAAGTTGAACCACACGTCTAACCATCACGCGTCTGATCCGGACAACGAAGTCGTCTGTCCGATCAAGTCTGCGGATGGCAGCAACTGTCGCAAGAAATGCTTGGGCGTGCGTCTCCCTATTTCTTCTTCCTGTCCTTGCTTCGTCTCCCAATATTCACTGCTTTGCCGTCGTCCATCGTGTATCTCTGTCCCTGTCATTGTCCCATGCACCATGTCACCTTGTCTGCCCCGCAAGTCGTTCCACCACACTGCTTTGCTTCGTGTCGGTCAATATGGAAACGCGACTTACAAAGGGATTATAGGAGAAGCGATTCCGCTCTATGCAGGAGCATATCCGGCGAGCGCATCCGGAATACTATATTCCCAAGTTGCCGGCAACAAAGGAGAGCTTTGAGTTGATGGTCAACTCACCGCCGTCGGAGCGGCCACCACGAGTGGAGCTATGGTCGCCGACGTCTGCCCCACGCCAACCACGATCACAACCTGCAGATCGCCACCACAACAATGACCAGTATGCAGTTGGAGGACCCTCTGCAGGTGTGTTCAATGCGCCCGTGAGCGTTGCATATGACAGCCTGAGCTCATATGGATTTCAAGGCGGGCTGGGCCCTGTTCAGATAGCCCCCGACGGCTACGGATTGCCCGCGGAATACCGAAGGGGCTCCCTTATCCCAGCTGCGAGCGCGGCTGCTGCCCTGGCACAGCTGCACTATGCTCGACCAGACGGAGAATGGGACAATGATCAAGTAGGCCCTGACTGCGCTGATGACGCTGCTCCGAGCGCTAAGTACATGCGTCAGAACTATTTCAACGACCATGTGACCGACGCAAAGAGAGCTCACATGGTAGATCCCACCCTCTCGGCTGGACAGCAGTTCCTCGATAGCCAGTACCAAGAAGACCAGAATCCGTCTGGCATCATGTCGGCGTCGTTGCTCAAATCACCCGCGAGCCGCCAGAACACGCTTCCTCCCATGCAGCGCTCCATCTCCCATAGCTCGCGTCCTCGTAAGAACTCGCTGACACAGAGCGCCCGTAAAGCAAAACACGAAAGAGACAAGATCAAGAGCGAGAACCGCAAGGCCCTCAGTGCCGAACCCAACATGTACGGCAAGAGATGGGAAGACTTGATAGACGCTGCGACGTCGGCCACGGAAGAGGATAGAGACCTCACTCCTGTGCGTTGGATACAATTCTCTTTTGTCACGAACGGCTACCACTAACTGCTCGTAACAGTTACCCGTCTCGCCATACAAATCACCACAAGTGGGAGCACGTACCCCGTTAGCTCCCTTCGCTCTTGGCTCTCAGTTCCAATCATATACCGCCTCCCCTCTACAACAAACCCTCACACCTCCTCCAGCCGACGCAGATGGACCTCCTCTAGACATGGGGCCGTTCCCGTCTGTCGAGGACAACGCCGTCTCATCATCCATCGACTCAAATCAATCAGGGAATAACTTTCACATCATGCCATCACAGGCCCTCTCGTCGGACTCATCACCAATGTTCTCGAATCCGGTCCAAATATACTGTGCAGGCTGCAGAAGGCTCAGCATCCTCAAGGAATGCTTCGCTTGCACAGAGTGCATCTGTGGTCTCTGTGGAGGCTGTGTGGATGCACTAATGGCAGAACAGTCTCGCGGTCGGATAGCGCAATGCCCACGATGCCGCACTATGAGTGGACGATTCAAACAGTTCCAGCTCGACATTCGCTGAGAACTGTCTCACACCTTCACCCTCTGATTCTTCATCTCGACTTGTTTAATAGCACAACTTCATCATTCTCTTCTTGTTGGCTGGGCTGTCTATTTTGGAATCTGTTTGGCGCTGGTAGGCGTTTCATCTGGAGGTTATGGATGCCTTCTTTCTTTTGGGGCACTAGGAATGGGATAGACTGGTATGGAACACATCGGGGCTGCAACGAGCAATTAGGAAACAATCATCTTTGGGAACCCGGTCAATTTCAATTTCACAGCAACAGATTGTCTGTTCCTTCCTTTTTCACTTGTTCAACTGCTTAGCGCTGCAATAAGACTGGTCGGCTGTGTTTTTTCTACCATCTTCCTCACTTGCTGATTTGTCTCACTTTCGAGCAGTTCCACTCAGTGTCGACCTCAACTCCATGCTCGCGCATCAACCATCCACTTTGCTTCTTACACCAACACACAGGGGGAAGAAGCGGTCGATCCCCACCTGCCACGTCAACCCTGACTCACGGATTGTTGCTGCTATCGCTAGGATTTGCTGCCGTCGCCTGCTTGATCATGTCAACTCCACCAAAGGAGCAAAGCGCACCTTCGCCATCGACCGGAGCCGTGTCGACTCCCGACAATTGGCCATCCCCGTATGTCTCGGTCCTCACAGCGCTTGTATCGCATGTACTGACCAGTACCAAAGCAAGCAGTTCCAAGGAATGGTGACTCTCGTCGTGGGTAAATGCGAGAACGTACACACCGTGCACAAAGATCTCCTCTGTTTTTACTCTGACTATTTCCGAGCCGCTTTCAACGGCTCGTTCAAAGAAGCCACTGAGCAGAAGATCAAGCTGCCTAATGTAGAACCAGAAGTGTTCGAGACATTCCAGGTCTGGCTCTATACGCGCAGATTTCACCTGCCTGAAGAAAATGGTGAAGCATACTCGATGCTTGCCGAACTCTGGATATTCGGCGACCAGCACCAGATGCCTCTTCTCCAAAATGAAACTATGGATGAAATGTTATTTCGCTTCAACAGGGATGTTTTCTTCACCACCCATGCTGTCAAGCTGGCGTACGAAAATACCATGGCGGGATCTCATTTGCGCAAAGCTGTCATCGAGATAGTAGGATATACCATGGATCTTGGAAAATCGCCTCAGAATGCTCTGGAAGCCTTGGGGGACTGGACTGTCGAAAGTCTCGCCGACCTCACGCGTGAACTTTACAAGTCTCGTGCGAAAATGTCAACTCTTCCGCATAAGTACGAGTTGCCCAAAAGAGACAAGTGCTACTTCCACGTGCACAGCAAGGGCGAGCAATGTCCTGCATGAAAGACGGGCCATCAACACCGGACAACTGCTTGTGAGGCTAGCAGGTAAGCTAGGTCTCTCATTGAACCCTTTTCGAATCCGTATCTAACAGGATTTGGCAGACAAGAACGACGACGATTCACTATGCCACCATTACCCGTCATTCCAGCGTCCACATTATCTGGAACGTGGGCTCGGTTTCCAGCAGCTCAATATCTTTCTCGCCAACCCCATCTCTTCAACACACCCATCAACACAGAACAGTCTTCACACTCAGCTCAGCATATCACAGACCCACATACAAACTTCCAATAGCAGAGACTGAGCCGAGACAACATGCATGTTAGACTAGCTTTCTTTCCCCTCCTCCGAAGTACTACACAGAATCTCCATTACACACTTTTATTCCAAGCCTCTATTCTCTGTGAGACACTGTGATATTCCTATGTAGTTCGTACCGAAGGTCCACCATAGCCTTGCATATATAGAATGTTTGCCTCGGTGCACCCAGACCTCCCTTTTCCGGAGGCAATCCTTGGCATCTCTTTTGGGACTAGCGTCCCATGCCAAGGCCTCCTTGTGGGAGGTCTAGGACGAAAACTTAGCGTTTCGGTCAAGAAACGACGCATGCCTTAAGTTATACCATCCATTACGCGACAATAAGTAGTTAATATCGAATTCTAAGACGACTACGTCGTAGAGAAAGAAGGTATCTTAATATTTCGCTAGTTTTTATGCTCTAATCCTTACATTCCGGAGACGAGATAGGAATCGCACGCCTAAACTACTAGTANAAGAAACTACGCTTATAGTCTACTACCCCGTCCGCCCCTTACAATTGCCTACCTTTACGAACATAGTAGCCATTTAGGTAGAGGAATTCCCTACGCTACAAGCCTATAGGCCTACTAAAGATGCCACTACGGAATAAGAAAGCTAAGAGCGTGCCGTCGCTTAATAAGAGCTAACTACTACCGACTTTACCGACAACCCCTAGACAGTGTATCGACAAAGCGGA
>NW_021941081.1:0-25054 GCF_000721785.1 Aureobasidium pullulans EXF-150
TATTCCCCCTAGATGTCTTAGCTAAACTAAGGTAGTCTAGGATTCGACTAATAGCTAGTAGTTAGTAGTAGTTTAGATAGGTCGAAGAGTTCCGTTATAATCCGTAGCTAGGTCTAGCTCCTATCTAAAGCCTGCTCCCTAGTCCTTATTTCTATTGTCCTCTTCTATACTATAAGACTAGCGTATAGGGCCTACGCTTTTTTCGTTAGAGCTATTACTAGCTTACCCTTACGTAGGACGCTAGCGCCTTTATGTATTTAATAAAAGGTCTAATTATCTTTTCCTATTAGGAGGTGTTTTTCTAGTATGTCCTTTTCCTCTAGGACTATAGAGTGTTGTTTATTCCTATTTTAGTTTACCTAGTCTATATCTACTTACTTTAGTAAGGCTAGTTTATTTGTTATATCTAGGATAGAGCAGTTTTACTAGTTAGATGCTTAGGACTAGGAAAGGTAAGGTAAAAGCTAGTGCTAGGTAGAAGAAAAGAAAAACACTCTATAGTTAGTCGTAGGTTAAGGATGTTATTTCCTTAGGGGTTTAGCCTTATCTTTTTCTCTTACTTACTCTACTAACTCTTCCCTTACCTATCCTAGGACTCCTTTTAAACGCTATATTATGTCTAGGGCGAAGTAGTTTACTTTCCTTACTTAGGATAAAGTAGTTTTATGTCGATTTATACTTAGGACGTATAGAGTAGTTTTATATTAGATTATGCTTAGGATAGAGTAGTTTTACGTCTCTACTTAGGACTATCTATTACGATGATGTCGCTATTAGCATCGACTAGAGCTACTACTATCTCCGTCTCTACTAGCGCTACTACTACTGCTACTTCTACCAATTTTCTACTATAGTAGACCCTACCTAGAGTAGCTTTTACGGACATAAGAACTTTAGTAGCACGATCTAGTTGCTAGTTATTTAATAGGATGTCTACGTCTATAACTAGTCTAGAACCCTTAAGTTGCTCTATTAGCTCTCGCTTTTGCTTACATTTAGCCTTTATAAGTCTAGATAGATGTAGTAAGAGGGAACAGCTTTTATAGCCTCTTCTAAAACTTCTGTCTAGATTGCACTTATAGCAAAAGCTAAACATAAAACTTCCTTGCTAATACTAGAAGAGTGTCTCTTACTTAGAGATAGGCGCTATAAGACTAATGTCTACTATAAATAGTCTAAGCACCTTTCTCGATTTAGGCGTAATGACTTTAGTAAGGTATTTCTAACTAGCTTCCTCTAGAATAATAGAGGAGAGCTTATGTCGAAGGTACTATTTAAATGTTTAAGGTCTCGTAGTAGGGTCGATTTTGTTTTACATAATAAACGTATTCTAACCGAAGTTATAGGATAGAGCGTATATAAATGCTAAAGAAAATAGCCTTAATCGTAGTATGCTTATAATCCGTTTAAGTAGGTTTTATATAGGCGATTCGTTAAGGATACGTTAGAAGGAGGTCCTTAATAGTCGAAATCTCGACTCTAGTAGAGAAAGACTACATATGTTTATTACGATATAGTACGATGACTTAGAATTAGTGATCTAGAAGATTAAGTCTTAAATCTTTATAAGGCACGCTTAGAACTTAGTAGCATTTAGTGAGTAAGAGTTAGCCTAGGCGACAACTAGAGGTGTACTATACTTAAACATAGGGGCGAGGTACTACTTAAATACGCGTAGTCTATATGCGGGACCCTATAAATCTAAAGAGATTAATAGGAAGTTAGTACGCGCTATAGCTACACTAATACGATAGGTAAGATGTACTTTAAAGCTAATGCCTTACGCTATTATTAGAAAACTAAGGTAGTCGTACTATTACATAAGCGAAATCTGCTCTATCCTATAGTTAAGAAAGAGCGCCTATAGGATTAGATACTATAATATATAACTACACTTATGTACGTTTAGTCTTAGACCGTTAACATCTAACTAGCGTTCTATAACCTATAGAAGCTGCTATACCTTGTTATAGTTAGTAGGAAGTAAAGTACTATCATTAGCATAGAATAGAGTGTATAGTATAGGGTCTTTTCTAAGGTGTAAATAGTTAATATTAAGCTCTATAATTAAGCCATCTACGAAGAAGTTAAATAGATAAGGTAAGATTAGAGAGCCCTATAACATACTATAAGTCCGCTAGAACTAGTCCGAAGCCTCGCTATTTACTAAGACCCTAGATTAGACGTTATCGAACGTAAGACTCTTAATTAAGGTAAGCAAGTAGGATAGATAACTACGCTCGATAAGGACATGTTTGAGTATAGAATAGTCTAAGACATCGAACGTAGACTTAAAATCTAGGAAGACAGCGATCTTATATAAGCTAGTAGAAAGAGCATAGTAAACCATTATAGTATTAGTATATGTCGAATAGTAGCTACAAAAGCTAGCTTATGTAGGGTAGATCTTAGCCTATCCGTTATAATCGAATTAAGAGAGTAAGAGACGTTCGAACACCTTACGAAACATGTAGATTAGTGTAATTAGGCGAAGGTTATTAGTATCCTATAGTTTAGTAGTGTCTTTAATTAATAAGTGAATCTTGGTTTTATTCTAAGTAGTAGGTGTTCTTATAGATAAGAGACACTATACGTACAAGTAATAGAGCGACTATAGAAAAGCAGGATAGTCTATAAGAGCTTTAAGGAAGCGAATATGTAGACTATTAGCACCGCAAGATTTAGAAGCATCTTATTACATAATTTCTAGTATAATCTAATTAATTGTAAATAGAGATAGAAGGTAAGGATAAGCATAAGGAAGAGCATAAGAAGTAAACTATTACAAAATAGCTGTCGTACTAGTAATAGTAGCAAAGTATAATAGTAGTTTTAATAGTAGTAATAACTATTTCGAAGAGGTATATCTCTCCTTTAGTAATACGAGGTTCTCGTTTAGTGCTATAACGTTCATTACCTTTACTCTCTCTATTAGTATAATAATATTATTCTCTTTAGAAATAATTATAGCCTTTTTGTAAAGCTAAACACTGTTTTTAAACGATTAGTCATCCTCTAGGGTTAAGAGGGTAGGTTTTGCGCTACCTATTATTATAGAAGAGGTAGTAGGGGTAGTAGTAGTAGTAGTAGTAGTAGTAGTAGTAGTAATAGTAATAGAAGTAGTAGTAGTAATAGTAATAGAAGTAGTAGTAATAGTAGTAGTAGTAGTAGTATTATTACTAACCTCGCTAGTCTTAACCTCTACATTGCCTCTTGCTCTTCTTTTTCTTATTCTTTCTTTATTACTATTATTAGAGGAAGTAACATTACTATCTACACTCTTCTTAGATNGCTTTCGTAATTAGAACTAGTTTAGTCCTACCTACTCTTAGCTAGTCTTAGTTAGTTTAGTATATATCTCTTTAACAATACTATAGAAGACGTCTAGATCGAGACCGATCTTAGCTAAGTCGATGTACCTAGTATTACTAACGTTAGAACACTTTAAACTTAGTAGTCGTTCCTTACCTACGTACTTACGACACTTCTATACTCTCTAAGTCCCCCTTACTTTCGTAGCCTTACCTCCTTAATCGCGTATATAACTAGGATAGCTAGGATTACTAGGGCAACTTAGGTAATAGATATTAACTAAGTATCTAAGAAAGAGTACCTCTACAAGTAAAGTTTTACCTTACTCTAGATAGAAGGAAGGCATACGCTCTATAAGGATCGATTATAATGGAGAGCAAAGGTAAAAGAGATAAATAGGTAAAGAGGTAAAGAAGCTTAAGACAAATTAGAATTAAAATATAGGTAAAATAGAAGGAAGAAAGAAAGGAAGAAAAGATAAAGAAGTAGGAAAGAAAGACTACATTTTATACCTATAAGATAGACGCGAAAAGTACATATAAGGTTTAGAGCAGTAAAGATTTAGCCCCTACTTTAGAAGGTAAGGATAAGATTATAGTATTAGTCTATCTTTTAATAGGTGCTTAGAACTCCTACCTATGTTTAAAGATAAGAGAGTACTATAAAGATAGGGTAAGGAGATATTATAGGGTCTAGGGATTTATAGGACCTTAAAAATGCTAGAAATAGCAATTTATAGAGAGTAGGTCGTTAAAGTAAAGTTTTTCTACTACGAAAAAAGAGCTAGGGTACTACCCTATTTTACATAATACCTAGCACTATAGTCTAAGCTCCTAACTAGCTAAACCCTATACGCTTCTACACTCGCTATAGACTAAGTATTATAGAGAAGGCTCCTTTTTTATACCTAGTTAATCTCTACTTCTTAAGACTCTCTATTAAACTATATTAAAGATTTAAGATAGGGTAACTTTCTAATATAGAAGCATAGGTTTCTCTAGGTGCCTAGTTAACTTTCCCTAGAAATAAACTAGTAGTAACAATATACTCTACTAGTCCCTATAGATGTACGATCTCTAAAGAAAAAGAGAGCTTAATTAGAATCTATAGTAATAATATTTTCTTCGTTTAAGAGGTTAGAAAGTTTAATAGAATTAAGGATAAGGGGGCTAAGGGGGGCTACTATAGAAGAGTATCTAGGTTACCTATGCAACTAAACTAGAGATTAGATATTATAACCTACTAAAAACCTAAAGATAATACGCTAGCTAAATGCTCTCTAAGAGATCTAACTAGAGCCCTAGGGTCTGCTCTTAATCATTAAGAGTTAAGACTATCCTATTATTATCTCTTTAGTATAGTCTTAGTAGAATCTAGTAGACTATTAGGTTAGGGTTTTAGTTATTAGAGGTAAAGGGTTAGGTTTAGGATTTGAAATCTAGGGAAAGATTTAAGGTTTAGTTTTATTCGTTCTCTTATTAGCTTATATATTTAGTATGGATCCTTAGCAAAGAACATCAAAATTATGCGACATATACGTAGAGGCTATTATAATACATAAGTAAAGAGTGTTACGACATATAAGTAAAGAGCATTACGACATATAAGTAAAGAGCGTCGTAACATTTAAGTAAAGAGCGCTATAATACATAAGTAAAGGGCATTGCGATATACTTCTACACGCTTATACTACACACCTTCTACTTTATATAGCAACATAGTTGCTAAACATAATAACTAAGCTAGCAAAATTAGAGATGCTAGAGGTATAGGGCGTGCTTAGTAAACAAAAGAGAATAATACGCTAAAGTAAACGACTAAGCTACGATAGCAACAGCGATAGTAAGTTACATAAATTCTATAAAGTAAAGGGCATTATAATACATAAGTGAAGGGCATTATAATACACTGCACACCTTCTACTTTATATAGTAACATAGTTGCTAAACATAACAACTAAGCTAGCAAAATTAGAGATGCTAGAGGTGTAGGGCGTACTTAGTAAACGAAAGAGAATAATACGCTAAAGTGAACGACTAAGCTATAATAGCAATAGCGATAGTAAGTTACATAAATTCTATAAAGTAAAGGGCATTATAACACATAAGTGAAGGGCATTACAACATACTGCACACCTTCTACTTTATATAGTAATATAGTTACTAAACATAATAACTAAGCTAGCAAAATTAGAGATGCTAGAGGTGCAGGGCGTGCTTAGTAAACGAAAGAGAATGATACGCTAAAGTGAACAACTAAGCTATAATAGTAATAGCGATAGTAAGTTACATGAATTCTATAAATTAAAGGGCATTATAATATATAAGTGAAGGGCATTGCGACATATAAGTAAAGGGCATTATAACACATAAGTGAAGGGCATTACGACACATAAGTAAAGGGCATTACAACATATAAGTAAAGGGCATTACGACATATAAGTAAAGGGGCATTATAGAGTAGAAGGGTGTTCGCTTTTAAACGCAATCTAATTAGCTAATATAAAGACGCCCAAGATCTACATTACTGCTAGGGTTATATCTAACAATAACTATAATTAGTATTCTTTCCTACTTATCTAGTATATTATGCCTTTTACATCTTCTTACTTAGTATAATACGCGCATAAATTTACCTAGGTAGTTTTTAAGTGAATTCACCTAGGTAGTTTTTAAGTGAAGGGCGTTATAACATAGAAGTGAAGAGCGTTACGACATAGAAGTGAAGGGTATTATAGCGTAGAAGTAAAGGAAGGGTTTAGTAGTATAGGAGTTAAAGGGCATTATAGAGTAGAAGTAAAGGGCGTTATAGAGTAGAAGTGAAGGGCATTATAGCACGCAAGTAAAGGGCAATAGAGAGTAGAATGGTGCTTATAGTAGATTACAATCTTATTAGCTAATATGAAAATGCCCTAAGCTTTATATTACCGCTAGGGTCATCTACCTAACAATAGCTATAACTAGCATTTTCTTTCACTTAACTAGTATATTATACCTTTTACACCTTTTTACTTAGCGTAATATATGCATGAATTTACCTAGGTAGTTTTACGTCTACATGCGACTCCTATGCCCCTTTAAGGATATGCTCGTTTAAAATGTAAATTGTTTAGATTCATTCCTACTAAGAAATCAAATAAGTGCCTAGACTTCGAAACCCTACCTTAAGACTACTACATAGGTAACACACTAAAACTACTTAGGACGTTCGCTATAGGAAGAAAGGCGAAGCTTACATACCTTACACCTAAAGAGCTCAAGGCTTATAAAGAGGCAATAAAATAGAAAGCAAAGGATAGAAGACGTGCGCGAGCTATAAACACATTACCTGCCCCTATCGCGTCATCTAGTAGCATAGTAGTAGCGGCTTTAGTAGTAGCACCTAGAAGATTAACATTATCTACCTCGTTAGGCCTAGTATAGATACTAACATTAGCTAAAATATAACCTTTAGACACTTAACTATACACTTGATAGGCTGCTATAAGGCAGAGAAATATAGCCTCTACTAGCCCTTTAAAGTAGACTTAGAATTAAAGAAGTTAGAATAGCTAGTCGTATAGCCCTATAGCCTTTACCTACAACTTGCGGTCCTAGAACACTGCATTAACTAGTCCCTCGGATTTGTAGCCTAAGAACCCGTCTCGTTATAGATCCTCCTACCTACTAGGTAGTACTACACCTATCTTATAAACCCTCGACATTATAGAGCAGCTCGACAGCCTAACGATACTCGAAGAGAATAAGGACATTATATAAGGCATAATTAACGTCGCACTCCTATACAAAACCTTTAGCCTATCACCTACTAGGGCCCTATAGGCAGTAGCTATAGTATCTGTTTTATCTAACATCGAGGCCCTACCTAATGCTAAGGATGCTAGTATATAGACCAAAACTAGGTAATAGCTTAAGCTTAAGAGCCCCCTTACTTGCTCCCCCCTAGTAGAAACAGAGTTTGCTAAAACCGCTACTAAATCCTTAACTACGCATAACCTCCTAAGTTTAGCTAATACTATAACTATAGTAGCATACCCTACATTAAGCTTATCGACCGTGGCCAATTATACATTATTAATACCTTAATATAATGTAGAATAGTATAGCTATGCTATAGGGACCTCGCTGGCTACTAACGTACTAACTACCGCTATAGCTACCTAAGTCCGCCTTTCTCTAGTTTCTATAGCTAGTGAAGCGGTCTATACTCGACAACATGCTAATTCACTACATCTACATATAGTAGCAATCTCTATTAAGTAGTATACATTATCATCTCTAACTAATATTACTTTAATACTGCCCTATTAACTACTAAGTAACGAAGTAGATTCTGTTTATACTATACCATTATAGTCGACATAACTAACATAACTTTATACAACCTATGTTAAAAACGAGGTTTTAGATAGTAGCTTAGTAATAGTAATAGACCTATCTACAGTTTAGCTACTACCTCGAATAGAGGATCGTTAGCATATGGCTAGGTCTATTATAGGGTCCTAAGTCACTATAGATTGCCCTCCTTCTTCTCTACTTAGGGAAGAGGAGTTTAGTAACCTTAATAACACTATTAAAATTAAAGAGGAAGATATATTAATGGTTAGCATATGCGCTCTACTAAGTACATTACTACTACTACTACTACTATAGTAGACGGCCCTAATGCACGATCACTTTAAACAATTCTCTAAGCTAACCCCGCGATCTCTAGCGAACTCCTCGTATTTATTGCTAACGTATAGGGGCTTAGCACGTTTATCGTAATCCTCGTAGTTAACGCGCACTTTAGATTAGCGGCTACTAAACCCCTCCTATTCACCTTAAGCGCATAGGGAATTAGTTAGTTCGTCATAATCATTATAGGCATAGTCTAGTACACCTGCGCGTAGATTCCGTCTCCTAAACCCCTAGCCGTAGTCATTACCTATATATAGATAGCTAGACAATCCGGTACAAGCTTTGTATACACTAGCATAGCAACGTAATACTACTTAGCTTGTCCGCTAGTCTACTAATAACACTCGTAGAATTCCTCCTACTAGCTCCGCCCTATCTGAAAGCAATCGCCCCCTATTAACTACTTCGAGTAACGTATTACCTATAAGACGTCTACAACCTATAACAAGTAGCTCTACTATATATAGTACAAATAGGGAAAGACATAGGACTATACTACCTTCTCCTATAATTCCTAGCGTTAAGTCGCTTACTATAGGGTTAGCGGCGCTCTAAACAGAAGGAAATCCGCTATAGAACTTACTATTAATCCTAGGTTGCGATCGAGAAAATACTGCCGACTCTCTCCCCTCCCTAGGGTCTCTATTTAGTTAATACCTATAGTCTAAGGGGTTATAACAGGTATCGACTAACAATGATAGGCTACCCCTTCTCCTATTAGGATCTAAACCCCTACCTAAACACCTCCCCCTAAGGCAAACTATAAATGCTAACTAGGCATAGGACTAACACACTGTAATCCTAACAGATCCTAGTAAGTAATCTAGCATATAAACTTACCTAGGTAACATCTTCTCTATATAAAACGCCCTAGGTAATTTTCTATTTGCCTTTTAGACATTTCTATAAAGTCGATTAGTCTTACCTAGGTAATTTTACAACCAAAAGCTAGCCGCTTATATTAACTATAGACCTACACTACGCCTAAGTACTATACTAGTCGTATACCCTAATCCTTATGCTAATATCTATCCGCCTTAATCCTTCTATCTATTCTACTACTGCCTATTCTCCTACTATTAACACTATACCTAAAGAAGACAATAGCCGTCTACTAAGCGAGGAATTACGCCGAGAAGAGGAGGTTACTAAATTAGAATTCGCTAAAAGAGAAGGAGACAATTTAGAAGACACATATACTCGTATGCATAATGCTATGCTCTTATATGCGTTTAGTTGCATGTGTACTTATAATAACTACTACTATAGTAGTTCTTCTATAGAGGCCGACTCTAGCATGGAGGATGCTTCCTCGTCGTCTCTAAACATGCCTAATCGACGCACTAATTTAGACGGGAAAACCTATATAGACATGTTAAGCCTTATTAGCGAATAGCGCGTAGTAGCGACACCCTATACGTAAAGTAGCACTAACCCTATATCTAGTCCCCCTCTACCGCTATCTAACCCTAAGATGCTCTCCTATAGCATGTTCCCCTATAGCCTTCCTATAGTAGATTAGAGTAGACTTCTATCCTGCGAGGATGTTACTCTCAATTTTAAAGCTAAGGAAAAGAAAATGCTCTGTTACTTAAGTAACTAGTACTCGTATAGTGAACGCGTACGCGTGTTACGTACCTAGGACGTCGACAGCTTTATAGCTCGAATTACTACGCTAGACGCACATAGTGACAGTTTTAACCTACAATACGTCTTACTATACACCTTAACTATCTAGTAGAACTAAAGGACTAAATTTGCATCCTAAGAATTACACACTCTACGCTAGATTAAGCTTAGTTAAGGCACTCTCTCTAAAGGATTTGCATGTTACGTCTTCTTCCCCTACCTCCCTATTAGTAGTATAAAGGAGGTCTATCTAACTAACGAGCAACAAGCAACTTAGATTAATGACATAATTCTACCTGCCCTTAAGTTAATTTGTACGCCGAACATATTATAACATTATCCCTACAGCTTTTAAGACGCACTACTAAAGAGTTAAGTTAAGACTAAAGCAAGTAGAGCGGTTAAAGCACTTAGTAGTATTAGTGTTAGATATACCGTCCTAAAACCCTACCTTACACCGCTATAGAGCGCAATCCTCCGCCTATGCAACTATATAGTAGAGTTTAAGGATCCCATTCTTTTATTAGTCTAGCACGACTTAAAGCTAAACACTAAGCGTAAGAACATAGAGATAACTTAGAACGACTTCCTTAAGATTCTTAAAAAGATGTTTAACTTTAATGATACGAACTTTCTACTAGAGGACTGCTAGCTTAACCTTAGGCTTAAAGATACACTAATCTTTTGTTAGGGTATAACTCTTATCCTAAAAAGCAAGTGTCTTAATTACTAGGCTAAACATTTTAAGTCTCCTTTAACTAGAAGCGCTCTTACAAAAATTGAGAAATACCTATAGGCGTTAACTAACGACTATGCGTCAATGAGTGTTAAAACTCTTAAGACTAATCCTCTACGTTATAACGCTAGCCTCGGATATGTTAAGTTATATAGTCTATATAAGGATGTATTTTAGACACCGCTTAAAGGCTATACACTTTTTAGAAACAAGGGACTCGATGCTCTCGCTTTTCTATAGACCCTAATTAAACGCTTCTATTAAGGAGACTAAAAGCGCAATACTAGCAATACTAGAAAAAGGGCTAAGCTTATAAAGTCATATAAGCAGTATAAATAGAGGGCTAATAAAGCACTTTGGGCAACCTCTAAGACTAACTTTAGAGTTCGTCAGGAAATGCGTATAACTATAACAGCATTTCGCACTCTAACTCTACTAGAAAGTGTATTACGTCCCTTAAACTATATGTTAGTAAAGCACTAGCTATACTACTTCCTTAGTATAGCAAGCGTTAACGAATTCTATAGAATGTTAATTAACTAGTAGCTACTTCTTATAGAAACACTCGCACTTAGTGCCTAACCGCCGAGTACAAAATTACTCCCTACGATGACTAGTATAGAGCAATTATAGAACAGCATGCTTCTTACATTTGTCCTTAGCATCTTACGCCGCATTATAGCAAGTAATAATCCTAACGCGTTTCCTATACTATAGAAAGACTACGTTCGGCGTAGAGTTACTCGTAACTATTCTATATCCTAAGACACGGACAACTCGAGTATAGAGGATGACAAGGACAATAAGGACGACTAAGACGCCCCTATAGAGAGATAGTAAATCATTAGAGAAGGCCTTAATATTCAGTAGAGTGTTAAAGCTAATAACTTCCTATCGTTTCTAAGGTAGCGCCTCATTTTAGACATACCTGTACTACGCCTTACGTAAGAAGCTATTAATACACTATACATGCCTTAGAACGGCCTTTAATTAGGCTTCAAAACATTAAAGAACGTACTCCCTAGGATTATCGCTAGCGAGGACCTTAATAGACGCTTTAGGATAAGCATACGTTCTACAAATTTCTAGGCGGATAATATAGCGCGGCTCTACGAACTACAACTTACCCTATACGCTAGGCAAGAAGTTATCTAGGCTATGTACATTGCGTACATACTAGATATATAGTAGGAGCAACTCTATAAGGAACTTATAGCACTTAGCTAGCTAATTGCTCGCGACAATTATAAGTGGCCCTTTACTAGCATTCTTACTTGTAAACAAGCTAATAGGTTTATAGGCTTAACTACTTCGATAGTGAACAGAATACTTAGGTAGGCCTCGCCGCTTATTAGGGGTCCCCTATACGACGACGAAACTAGTAACAACATCCTTATCTGAAACTAGGAAAGAATTAATTAGGCATACATCCAACCTAAGGGAAACCGCCGAGGTAGCTAAGGGCATTTTAATAACTATAATTAAGCGTTATGGCGCGACAAGATCGGCCCTCTATTCGTATAGGACGATACTATGAAGACTCGCGGCTAGGATTAAGCAGCGTATCGAGTGTAGGCCATCTAATTCTACGAAATTGTTAGATAAGAGACTACGCCTTAACTTGCTAAGAGATTTCGCTAGCACCTATAGTAGCTCGTAAGCTAAAAGATATAGGTAGCACATAACTACGACATAGAAAAGATATCTATTACTGTTAACAACAACCTAAACAATAGTTTTGCTACATAAGCATAAAGAAGTAATTAAGGACTATTTATAAGGACGAAATAGATCTTAGCTATTCTGCCTAAACGACACTTTAACCTTAATAGACGCCTTACAATTATAGTCGAGGACAGTATAAATGAGCAAGCGTTAGACTACATAGCATAGGTGCAGAAGCTAATTAGGAACAACTAAATAGAAACACTATCCTAGTTACAAACAACGACGCTCTTAATTATTAGCGATCTAGCTCGACTACATATTACTTCGCCTTTAGAAGCTAGTTATGCCTTAATGACAAGTTAAGAGCAACAGTAATTTAGTAGAAAAAGGCATATAGCAAGAAGAACTACTGTCTAAAATCACCTAGGCCATTCGATTATAGGCTAAATTACTACTTAAGGCCCTATCGTTAACACCTTACGACTACTAATACTATACCTCTACCTAGAATTTCAAACCCGTATTAGGCTAGTTAGCCACTCAATCTGCATTCGGCTTGCCTACATAGCTTTAACGTAACCGAAAACCTACCCTAAAATCACCTAGGTAGTTTTAGTAGTAGAACTCATTAGTAGCTATTAAGTAGCTACCGTAATATTAGAACTAGAAACAACATGCTAATTCTGCTAGAGATTGTACTATGGAGCTTAGCGTTACATAAGTGTTACATATCTTCGCTCTTATGAACTCTTACTAGCGTCTTATTGCTGCGCATCTCGTTTACTTTTAGTAGATCTTATTGTCGCTAATTTAGACTATTGTCGCTTACTTATAGCATTGTCGCTTACTTATAGCATTGTCGCTCACTTATAGCATTGTTGCTCACTTATAGCATTATCGCTCACTTATAGCATTATCGCTCNACTTATAGCATTGTCGCTTACTTATAGCATTGTCGCTCACTTATAGCATTGTTGCTCACTTATAGCATTATCGCTCACTTATAGCATTATCGCTCACTTATAGCATTGTTGCTCACTTATAGCATTGTCGCTTACTTATAGCATTGTCGCTAATTTAGACTATTGTCGCTAATCTAGACTATTGTCGCTAATGTAGACTATTGTTGCTAATTTATAACATTGTCGTAATTTATACTATTGTTACCAATTTATAACATTAACGTTAGATCTCTTACCGCACACTTAAAAGTAACTACATCTAGCGCTAATCTACATTGTTACTAACTTATATTACTGTCGCCAATTCATAACATTAACGTCACCTATTTCGCGCCGTACGCTTAGTAGTAGCGGCATCTAGCGCAAATTCACCTAGGTAATTTAGTGCAATATTCTATTCGTGCACTTTTAACTACTGCTAGACCTACAATTGCTAGGCAAAACACTCTAGTTTTAGTAGTGTTTAGATTGCTTTCCCCTACTATTGCTAAAAGCCCTAGCGTTGCTGCTCGTTAGCTTAGAATACCTAGTCGCTCCTTCTTATAATTTACGCTTTACTCTCTCGTTGCTTTACTTCTTTACGCTTTACTCCTTCGTGCCTTTACTTACGTCGCTTCACTCTAGCGCGCTTTTACTTCTACCTCTTAGCGCTTATATCCTCCCTCCTGCTAGCTATATAAACCTTCTCTTCCTCCCTCCTCTAAACCTAAACTTCTTCCCTCTACTCCGTCCGCTACGCCGTCTACTACGCTATCTCCCCTACTAGCATCTTTTTTTCTTCTAAGGTTCGCTCTTACTAATATTCTACCTAGGTAGTTTTATATAGCATCTACCACCCTACTAGCTACACTTAACTGTAAGATTACTAACATTACTTTAAACATTAATCTAGCATTAATTAAGAAGCATACACCTACATACATTAATCTAATCATTACGACTATAAATTAGTATAACTGTTTTACTAAGTAAGTGATCTGCACTAACTTAGAGGCTTATTTCCCTATACCTAGGGCAAGCTCTGGCCGCGTAAAACTACCTAGGTAATTATAGTTATACTACTAGCCTAAATCACCTAGGTAGTTTTACGCGGCTAGGGCTAATACCCTAGGTAATTCCTTCTATCTTAGTAGCTAGAATCACCTAGGTAGTTTTATAACACTACTAACCTCATTCATCTTTATAGATCTTATCGTAGACATAGCTCCTAAGCGTAAAGCTACTATAGGATCTAGTTCTAGTCTACCTCTGCCTGCTCTAAAACGCTAAAAAGTCCCTAAGCCTAACCGTCCTATAGTCGATCCACCTAAGCCTAGAGACGTGTCTAACTCTCTGCCTAAAGATAAACCTAAGCGTACTAAATCTACTAAGAAGGTTACCTATAAAACCCTGTCTATTGTTCTATCTAACGATGATTCTAGTAACAGCCCTACCGAATTAGAGCTAGAGGAGCTAAAAAAGGAAGCTAAGCGTAGAAAGAGAGAGAGATAGAAGTTACGTAGTTAATCACCTAAGGACTTAGATACTAGCTCTATCATTATACCTACCTATAAGCCTACTTTAAGTGCTACTTCTAGCAAATCGAATTCTTTAGACCCCTTTAACACTTCTACCATTAAGAAGCGTAAGGCTCGCGCTAAGAAGACTAAGACTCCCGCCTAGAAGACTAAGACGCCTGCCTCTAAGACGACTAAGAAGAGTGCCTTAAATGTCGTTATCTACGATACGAGTAATAACGAAGACGACACTAGCAAAACCTCTCCTTATGCTGCCCCTACCTAGCCTATCGAAGAAAAGAGTGCTAAGCAAACTAGGGACTAAGTAGAGGCTAGTCTTATTAAGACCGCTACCGAAAAGCTTAATATAGACTTCTCTAGGGTCTATAACCTACCTAGTATATATTTCGTTAATTCTAGCGTCGACAACTTACTTAGTCTCTACTACCTAGCGTACTAGCGTATAAACTAATAGGCCGAACTCTACGACTTGCTTAATCCTAATAGCGATAACCCTAAGTTCTAAAAGTTTAGCTACGCTTTCTAGGACCTACACGGCCGTCGTCTTACTATTTAGGAAACTAAAAAGACTAAATATAAGAATGCGCCTACCCTATCCGTCCTCCTTAGTGCAATAAAGGCTATAGACTTAAAGACTCTATGCGGCGATCAAACAACTATCTAGTAGCAGAAGTATAATTATAAAGGCCCCTCGAGCGACATATATAGATAGGGTTTCTAGGTAAGAACCATTATTACTATAATTAAGGCAACCTCTTATTACTTCGATCTTAGCTACGATACCTACTACAAGTAAGTTAGATGCCATTGCTGCTCAAAATTACCTAGGTAATTATTAGATAAGCCCTCTAAATCACCTAGGTAACTTTGCATAGACTCTCCTAATTACCTAGGTAGTTTTATATACTCTACTAATAATTCTTTATAGCCCTAATAATAAGGGAGGGTTTAACGTACATAGCTTCTCTCTAGAGGACATTAACCGTACTCGCGTTATGCTTATAATAGTCTATAAGGCTGCAATAAAAGGTAAGACTATTACGCTAAAGACGCCTAAGACTACTTAGAAGATGTAAGACAACCGAGACGCACTTTTTAATGCCTAGTAGGGCCCTACTAGAATAAGCAAGACTAAGACAGCTACTATAGTTACCTATTACGACCCGAACTTAATAACCGAAGATGCGAATGCTACTATCTAACATGCGCTTAATAAGGTTACTAATTAGACTTTACTTACTACCCTCCGCGCCATAAAGCAGATGCATAACTAGGACATTGCCGACTAGGTTAACGAGACTACTCTAGTAGTAGAAAGCGACATAGACTTAGACTAGGACTCCGAGATCGAGGACGAGGACTAGGATAATAGTAAAGCTAAGGAAGAGTCGAAACCTACATTAGACCTTATTAACGACATCTATAATAAGATGTATAATAGCATTAAGTCTGCCCTAGATGGCATAGTAAAGCAAGTATCTCGTACGTAGATAAGCCTAGCTAAGCTTAAGGAGTTAACTAAGACTATAGGCGCTATCGTAAAGGAAGTTAACATTCTAGGTAAGTAGCGTAACGATTTTAGCTTTTTAAAGCGCGTTATGTAAGACCTTTGCGAGGCTAGTAGAGCCGAGATCTCGACCGACCCTAGCGTCCCTATAGAGAAAGCCGCTAAGGATGCTACCTTAGCCTACGCGTAGCAAAATGACCCTAAGGTAGTAATCTAAGCTATAGACAATAACGAGGACCTTGCATTCTAGGACTACGCCCGTTTAATAAATAGAATAAAGGCTCCTATTGCGGACTTTTAGGAAGCCTATACCTTTATGGATATCGACCCTAAGACCCTAAAGATTAGACCTAAGCCTAAGGAGGGCTTCGAGGACACTAGAATTACACTTTAACCCTATCAAATCTAGTGCCTCGCCTAGTATTAGCAAATGGTATATTACTGCCCCTCCCCCCTTGCACTAATTCTCCTCCTTAATTCCTCTCCTAAATTACCTAGGTGATTTAAGCCAAGTTAGTAGCCAAATTTACCTAGGTGATTTTCTGCTACGCTTCCTCGATTTACCTAGGTAGTTTTACACATAGTTTACTAACACACTACATAGGCTAATAGTGCCCTTACTAGAGGCGTACTTAGTAACGCGACCGGAGTTAGTAAGACTATCGAAACCCTTTCATTTATCTAATATAACTACCTAGAGAAAGTCGATAAGTATGTATAGGTAGATGCAACTACTAAGAAGAAGGCTAAGAAAGACTTAAAGAAGCGTAGTATTAAATAGGACTCATTAGATAAGGGCTACTAGAAACTCTATAGGTCTTTCCTTCCTACCTATAAGCCTATTATAATTAACGTTCCTACTAGCACATTTGGTACATAGTAGACAGAATTCGATAAGCACTACTCGCTAAGTAGACTCTCCCTACACTTCTTTACTAGTGTTAGTGTTACTAGAAGCAGCGCTAAGACTAAGGAGTAGAGAATCTAAGGTACCTCTAACGGACTTGTCTAATTTATTAAAGGTCTTAATAAACACGACCCTAAGACTTCTAGCGTTATTATCCTTACGACCTATAGCACTTTAATGCGCAGAACTGTCTATATTACGCCGGACGGCAAGGTAGCCCTTACTAAGTTAAAGATAAAGGGAAGCGCTATATAGAACTATTAGTAGTAGAAGGTCGCCTAGCTTCGTAAGAATAGTAGTAAGAGAAGAAAGGATGCGGACATCCTAATCGACGAACCTAAACCCGAGTACAAAACTAACGATAATAACCTAGATGATAACGATAGCGAAGGATCTCCTAGTAAAAAGAAGGGCTAATAGAACGACGACTAGTTCTTTATCGACCGTAGGCTTAAAGGCGCTATTAGTATAATGTTTATTAACGAGGCACATTAAGTTAAGGGAATTCGTACTCGTACATTCCGAGGACTTAAGGAAATGTAACCTAACGTACTCTTCTTAATCTTAGTAATACTAGACATTAATAAGATCTACGATTAGAAGGGTCTACTCCGCCTACTCTACTATGCTAGCTTTCTCGACATATATTAGGAAGCTTAGGCGCTCTTATAAGAGGATAAGTTAAAGGAGCTTAAGGAGTATAAGGAGACGTATAAGACTAAGGATAGCTTTATCTTCTCTAGCATCGACTACGACTAGGTAAAGGACGACGGCTTAATCGACTACGTAAAGGCGTTCTAGAGCATAGAGACTAAACTTGTCGATCCCCTTAGCCTCTACGAAAACTTTAACCTATACTTATAGGTGCTCGACCCTTTAGCATTCTTAGCTACCCTTCGCTTAGAGGACCTTACTACTGCTGTCGCCTACATAATGCCCGCCATTTTTAAGGTCTACTACTTCTATAGAATCATGTAGGACTAAGTCGAGGGCTACATAAACCCTAATAAGCCTAAAGAGGTAGCTATAATAAACGACGAGCTTAAGCTATATAAGTGTAAGTACATTAAACTAAAACCTACCGACACGCACTACGTAAAGCTAGCTAAGCTTTCTGCCCTCTAGCTAGGACTCGGCAGCGACTCGGACACTAGTAAAGGACGCCTCGATCCTTGCCTCGTCTACTAGATGTAGCATCTCGCCGCCTATAGCCTTGCTACCACTGCTAAACAAAACATATATAAGATGCGCGCTTCCGTTAAATTAGTATATAGCAATTGCGGTAACGGTGTCGCTATAATGTAGAAGATGTTAGCTAGAGACTAATTCATTCCCTCATTTAGGGATAATGCTAGTATAGCTATATATATTAGCTTCGAATTAGAAAAGTTGCTTAGAAGTGCTACTATCGTATACAAGAAGTAAGTCCTCTTCCCTATAAAATCACCTAGGTGATTTTATACATCATTCTATTCCCTCTTCCCTATATAATCACCTAGGTAGTTTTATACCTTATTCTATTCACTGCTAATTAGTAATTATAGGGTCATTGTCGACAAGAGCTAAGTCATTATATACTGCGATTAGCCCTTTACTTAGCTATTAGTAGAGACGTTCTATAGAGCTCTTAGTTATAAGGTCGCTAGCATTCGCGCTAGTTACACTACTTACTAGCGTAAGAAGGTATAGGACAAGTTTAATAGCCCTAACGGAGAGATTTAAGTGTTAGTGCTTAGCATGCGCGTCTCTAAGCAGTTGTTAAACATCTAGTTCTTTTGTTATACTACCATCTTTATTAATGTCCCTACTAGTTTTAATACCCTAATTTAGTGCATGGGCAGAGTCTACTACATCGGGCAGAAGCAGGCATGCGAATTCTACGTACTTACTCTAGACTACTCGTTCGACTAATGCCTCTAGGCTAAGGCGTAGTAGAAGTACATCCTATAGGTTACTACTAGAGCTAGTATATAAATGGACTAGGGTCGTCTAATGCTACAACTCTTAGCAATGGAAAAAGCTAACATACTATTCGAGTTTAAGGATAGCGTAAACAACCCTAACCTAGCTCTTACTACACCTAAGAACGTTAAGGCCCTTTTAGAGAGCAATATTACTAAGAGCATTGTCTATTACCTTATTTGTTATAAGTTTAGCATCTGTTCTAACTATAACAGATAGGACAACCATAAAGACTACACTACTAAGGACTTCCTTCCTAGTAAAGCTAAGGCTAGTATAGCTATCTCCCTTACTACAATGTACGCTACCTATAAATAAGGTAGTAGATTCGACCGACTTAACGTAGAGAATCTACTTAAGGGTAAGCAATTAATACTAAATTACCTAGGTAATTTTACACCTACTAACTAAATTGCTATAGAATAAATCGCTACGATTGCTCGCTGCACTAAGATCGAGGCTATAGTAAAGAAAGTCCTTATTATATATAGCCGAACTCGTATAACGGCACTTAGTAAGCACTTACCCCTTCTAAAACCACCTAGGTAGTTTTGCTTACTAACTCACCTATAGAAACTATCTATAACAAACATACCCTTAACTCGCTCATCGAGAGAGCTATAAAGCTCGCCTCTTCTATAGCTCTAATTGCGTTAGACAAATCTAAGAACAACGAAATCGCTAGAAAGATAGGAGACTAATAAAGGTAGTTAATTAAGGATAAATCTATCTGCAAGATAGGCTAGTTCCTAGAGACCTCTACTTAAGCTACCTCTTCGTCTAAGCTAGACGAGACTCCTACTAAGAGCGCTAATAAGCCTTCTAAAGTTAAGGCTAAAGTTAGATAGACTAATAGTATTGTCGACGACGATCTACCTAACGGCGCTAGAGATAGCGATGACGAGATGCCTAATAGCCTTAAAGACAACGATAACTCGCTTAACCCGTTAAAGCTTAAGCGTCGTAAACGCGATAGCGACTCTAGCGACTCTAACTCTAACTACGACCCTAACTACCCTAACAAACCTAGCGACTCTAGCGACGAAGAGAAATTAGACGAAGATAGTAGCAACGAAGATAAAGATAGTATTACTATTCTAGTCTCTCGCAATTCTAGCTTCTACTCTCTAGGCTATAAGGACGAGAGCGACACTAAGAGTTAAAAGGGGCTTTAGCGTTAACTTACGTCTACACTTAAGGACCTAGACTATAGTTGCACTCCTAGACGTAGATTCTTAGGTAACAAAGATATAGGACCTAGCCGCCCCCTCGATGAATCTAGTAATAAGCTGCTCTTAGCCTTAGACTTAGACTCTAACGTCGAAGAAAAGCCTAACGATGATGCTATTTAACGTTAAATCCTAGCCGATGTTAAAGTATAACCTTTAAGCCCTCTTCTCGACTAAGCTGCTCTAGCTACTACTAACGACACTAATGTAGGTGCATCTAAGGAACCCCCTATCATTAACACTTATGTTATTTATAACTCTACTAATAGCGAAAGGTGTAGTAGGTCTAAAACTACCTAGGTACTTTTACATAACTTTACTAACACTATTATAGATCTTAAGCGCTACTCTAAGCATCGTTACGGTAATGATAACTACACTATAGATTAATACGTCGACGAGAACTAGTAGAAGATTAAGTATAAGCTAGGCACTAAGCTAGGTCATTCTAGACCCTTTACTAAGCCCTCACGTTATAGTCCATTACTAGTATAGACTTAGTAGAAGTTTAGCAACTATAACGATTACTCTACCTAAGTTAGCTAGATAGATATTGTAGTAGGCAGTCGTTAACTATGCTAAATGAAATTATATATTACTAATTCTCTTACTTTAACCATTATTAGATAGGTGTTAAATTACCTAGGTAGTTTTGCCTATACGTTCTACTAGATAGTGTTTAAATACTGCATATCAATATTGTTAGATGAATTATAGCTATTAAACAGAGTCTTTACGCAATAAAGCTAGCATAAACAATAGAGTAAAGCTATATCTAGAAAAAAACATGTACGCTATTCGTAGTGTAGTAACTAGACATTGTCTTTGTTTATAGGTAGGTATGTAGTATATCCTAATAATACAAATAGGATAGAGATAGCCCTTATCTACTATACTATATAGGAATATAACCTAATTTCGACTATATCTAGAAGAATGCTAGCTAATCTATATCTTCTACTTTAGGTCCTATAACCTAATGCCCTATAGCATAATGCTCGCTATCTAGCTAGGAACCCCTTATAGTACTACGATGTTAGCGTATAGTTATTTGCTCCTCTTAATTCTCCTTATATAGTAGGGGATGTAATACTATGCACTACTATTCTAGGATCTTATAGTATGGACCTAAACACTAATCGTGATTACGAAGTTTATAGGCGTTACGCTAATGCAATATATAACTAGGTCGAGCGTTATGCTATAGGAAGCGGATTCTATAGCCCTATATATAAATAGGATACGGTATTAGGCTAGAGATATATAACGAGCTATAGTAATGGCTACAACTTTAACATAGTTCTACTATAGCTTAAGTTACTACTAATAAGAAAGATAGCGTACGCCTACAAGAAATGCATAAACGATAAGCTTTCGCATTACTACTGTCGTGTTCTCGATTATTATTATGCATAGGTATGGCCTGCGCGAGAAGGCTCTAATAGCATTTATAATAAGTATATCTATATTGCATCCGCTATTTAGGAGGAGATAGGACTAGATCCTTAGTTATATATTACTTATACTAGTGCTAACCTTATATGTATTTACGAGGATGCTTATAACTATCTATCGTAGCTTGCTTAAATCGGCTATAATAATCAAAACCGTAGAGCGATAGTAGAGAATAGAGGTACAAATAGTCTAGTTGCATAACGTATACTATAAGACTATCCTTATGCTTATTGTTATGGCCTTAAGGTAACACTTGTCAAAAACCTGCTAGTCCTGTTCTACCTTTGCTACGGTAGCGCTTAGATCGACCGAGATCGAGTAAGTGTTCGACGTACGCAAGTATACTTATAGGCCGTAGTAGATACTAGATAGTATAACGTAAGATATAGCAATAGAGACGCTATAGCTCGTATATAGGAGATATATGCCTGTCCTCCATATAATACTACAAGCAGTTAGCCTTTTAGGTTAGCACTAGACGAGCTAGATTAAGACTTAATAGATACTAGAGTAGTTTAAATGAAATAGAGATAAACCTATTATTAAAAGTAGAGATAGATGAACACGTAAAGCATTCGCATAGATGCTAAATTATAGTAAGCAAGGGTAAGTAGCTCTATATAATAAGAATAAGCAAATAGTAGGCAAACATAAACATCTTCCTTTCTTTAGTAGTGTTACTATTTCTTATATCTTCTTAGGGTAGAATATTTATTACTATAAACAGTTAGTTTAACAAAGCATATGCTATTCTTCGCTCTATAATAATGTTAGTATAATAATGTTAAAGAACCTTATGCCTTTATCCATAAATATAGTTATCTACGTTCGGCTATAACGCTAACTTTAAATTTGCTTAGAGCATACTAATTACCCCTAGACATAGCACCCTTCATTAAGCAAATTAGTAGTGTTAGAAAGAAGATAAGAGAAAAGATTAAGAAGAAATTCGTCTAGGAGTCTTTTATTGATCCTTTTCTAAGTAGGGGGACCTAGTTACCTTACGGCTATCTTAGTAGTAGTAGAGAGGGCATCGCTAGTCTCTAGGTGTAGACTTACCCTAGCACTAGCCGTATAATCAATAGAATAGTCATTAAGCAAGTAATCCTAGGCTAGGAGGGCTTTAATAATAAAGACTACTAGGTTAAAGGCGTTATTAGTAGCACCCTACGCGAGCTCGATAACGCGCTTTAACTATAGGCTAAGCTTCTCTCGCATAGAGGCCGTCGGATCGATTATATAGTAAAGACCTTTAGACATAGTGTAGTTAATAGGGTCAATTACACTTATAAGCTCTATTTTAAGTATTGTCCGTTTAGTACACTATACGACCTCGTTAACTACTAACGCCCCTATATACGTAAGGTTAGTAGACTAGAAATCCCCTACTAGGTCCCCGAACCCTTCGTATAGCATTTCCTATAAAGCATAGTCGAATTAGTAGAGAGTATAGAAAACATTAGTATAGTATATAAGGACTTATAGGCTAGCAATGTTCTATTTAGAGATCCTCATCTTTACAACTTTCTAATGTACCTAATACCGAAGATGGCCAATTTTAGTAGTGCTCGAATTGCATAGGAATTAGATAGGCTATATAGCATTAACCGCGATGACTTTAGTAATAGGTGCTACTAACCATTTGCGCCGCCTAAGCTTGCATTCGATAGCGACTAAGTGTAGAGAGTAGATAACATAATAGAGCACCTAGTAATAGGATTTGTCTCTTCTAAAACAAATATATAGTAAATTAGGATGCTAGCATTATGTTTAATATGCTATAGAGCACCAATTTAAGAGTGTTAAGATCCCTCTAATTTGCCGCTAAAACGTTAACTTCGCTTTACCTACAACACTAAACTATAAGTTAACGTCGATGATTTCCTAAAGGACTAGCCTAATAACTTCTTAACTAATCTAAAAAACATTATATCTAATATGCTTAAGTTTAAACCTACGTAAAGACCTACACCTAGCGAAGTACTTAGTAGCATTATAGAGGCACTAAAAAGAAGGCTACGATTAGTTAGTAAAATAGTAACATTCTAACTACCTATAGACGAAAAAGCTCGAGAAAAACACCCATTTTACCTTTATATTATAGGTAAGCTAGTGCCATATTATATGGGGGGGGTGCATTTTAGCTTAGAAGAAGGTAATAGAGAGAGTAATATAGAGGATGTAGACGAAGAGGCTAAAGGGACTAAAGAGCAAGATAAAGAAGAGGAGTAGGTATAATATAAGTTACATTTAGTATACTACTATATACACTATATATAATTATAAGACCTTAAATCATTACTATTTACTATGTACAAATTTACCTAGGTAACTTTATAGTACTAATATAAGTATACATATATATGCTATATACTATCTAGCTATATAAATTTACCTAGGTTATTTTATGTCGCTAATCTAGACTAAGGAGGTACTTAATAGAGGCTATTATTAAGTCTTAAGAGGGTAATTTAATTAGTATATGCTTATAAATGCTATCTTTATATAATGGCTATAAAGGGCAGTCCTAGACATATGCTTCCCTTATAGGCACTAGCCATCGTTATAGGCAAAGATGTAGTAGACCTAGCGTACTTTCTTAGAGTATCGTTAAGGAACTATCTCTACTAGGTAGTACGTAGGTTATACTCTATACTTCTATGCAATAGGCCTAATGTAGCGAGCACTTCTAGAGTCGTATGTTCTAATAGGGTGTTAGTAGTGTCTTAAGAATATGCATAGCTTAGGGAGCTTTCATTATAAGGGCTTTTGCGCTTTAGTAAAGTTGCCTCTACTACGACGCTAGGCGAAGAGTTGCTTGCTTCTATAGGCCTAAGGGCATCTACCCCTTACTATATGTTCTTAACGCAATGCTATCTAGTCTAGATACGAGCTTATCGAAAGTAGAGTTAGTGTCTTTAGAGGGCAACAAAAGGCGTCGCTTAGGTAAAGTAAGCTTAGAGCGTAAAGGAAGGTATCGCGTAAGTGTCGCGTATATAGAGAGAAAGAGACGTTACTTAGGTAAGGTAAGGTCGTAGCGCGAGGTAAGGCGTCGTATATATAGAGATAATGCGTTGCTTAGGTGTCGCTTAAATGGCGTATACTTAGAGGGCGTATAGAGGGAGAGCTCGAAGTAGGAGGCGTCGCTTAGAGTGTATTTACTTAGAGGGCGTATGGCAGGCGTATAGATAGAGCGCCTAGGATAGGAGGAGCATAGCGTTAGTAATATATACCTTAACGATCTTCTTAGCCTCGCTAAAGAAGGTAGTATTAAGCTAGGAGGGGGTGTCGCTCTAATGGTAAGAGCTTAGAGGGCGTATAGAGCGAGAGCTTAAAGGAGGAGGCGTCGCTTAGAGGGTGTTTACCTAGAGGGCGCATAGAGCGAGAGCTTAGAGTAGGAGGTGTCGCTCTAATAGTAAGAGCTTAGAGGGCGCATAGAGCAAGAGCTTAAAATCGAAGGTGTCGCTCTAATAGAGAGAGCTTAGAGGGCG